>NC_041227.1:129537225-129552061 GCF_002837175.3 Physeter macrocephalus
ACACGTATAGCTGATTCACTTCGTTATAAAGCAGAAACTAACACACCATTGTAAAGCAGTTATACTCCAATAAAGATGTTAAAAAAAAAAACCAAATGTATTTACAAAAATAGGCAGTGGGCCGGGACTGGCTGCAGTACGTAGTTTGCAAAACTCTGGACTAGATTATCCATGCACAGCACTAAGCACTGTGTTGGACACACAGTAAACATTCAATAAATAGTCGTCTTTTCTATTGCAAGTACTTAAAAATAAGAACAAGAGCTATTAGACCAGAAATAACCTAAAAGTTCCACAGTTTTTCCATATACAATTTGGTGTGTTTCAGAAATAATGTAATAGCTATATTACTTGAACACGATGCTGTAGAAAAAAAAACAGAGAGGGAAAGAGAGAAATTTGAAAAATATTTACTGGAAAGATGCTCTTGAACCATCTTTTTATTTTAGCAAAGTATGTAGGTTATTGACCGAACGATTTTTAAAAAGGACAGAAACATACACGAATAGTCACACATCTCTGTGTAGTGACTTAGATGTCTTAATTTTATTATCTTCCATCTGTGTTTTCAGCGTTTTCTACATCTTGTCGCTTTCATGTTTATAATCGGAAGAAAGAACATGCTAAACTAATGGAAGTTACTGGAGTGCAGTCCTCCCCCAGTGCAGTCCTGATACTGGGGCGGAAAACACACCGAACACGCGCTGTTCTCACTGAAGCACAGAGTTGTCCAGTTCTATTTAGTCTGTCTCTACATACATATTTTATAAACACCATTGGTCTGAGACAAAATAATAGTGTGAAGGTGGCCAAGCATGTAAATCTTGAATAATTTAGGGATACGGTTTAATGGACTGCTGGATTGTTTATAGCTTCAAGATAATCACTTGGAACTTAGGGGACATTTTCATAGACAAAATCCCTCCTTTACTCACCAATTTTGTCTTCTTGTTCACCTAAACGTGAAACAGAAGTTTAAATCGCTATATGAACCGTGTTGCATCTTCATCAGCAGTTGGTATGCACAGATTATACAGAGGTGTACGCTATCCAAAAAGAATGAAGCAAACTAACTCCAAACTCCCTGAGAACTTATAACCCAAGAAAATATCTACAGCAAGCTATTAGGTATAAAAGTGGATCCATACACTACTTGGATTTGGTTTATAATACAGACAAAACATACAAATGTCAAACTAAATTTTTAAATTTACATTCCAGAGTTTTTTTCTTTTGAAAACAGGTAAAATGTTACGTATATTTGTATACACACACATGGATACACACACACACACGCTGAAGATAAACAGAAAACTTTGAATGTGTATTAAGCAAATGCACAAAGAGTGAATTTGAAATGTACCTTAAAGATAAACAATTCTGTATAAATATTTAGTCCAGCAGGAAATACAGCTTTATCACAATTTCTGGCAATATTTTGTTAGAAATAGAATGCAACTTTGTTTTCCTTTTTCTGTGTTTGGAGCAGCAGCTTTCCAGGGAGATTTTAGAATGATTTAAAATTCTCTTCTACTGAAACTATTCTATTTTGTGAATTTGGGTGGCCTGATTCCTTTACTTCGAATTGTTATGAAATTAATCATAATGAGTTATTTAAAGTAGCTAAATATGTCTATATTTTTGTCTTCTTGATGGGCAAAAATTCTGTCGTAGTATAGGTTAGTATATGTAAGAAAGAGAAAGATGTTTCCCTTTTCAGTTGAGAAAACTTCACTTGGGTAATGGTGTGATTTTTCCATCTGAGGTGGTTATACAGGCATTAGCCAAGGAGCCTTATAGGAAAGGACGAGATGTTAAGTTTTACCTCAAGATACATTTACAAGTCTTGTTTGGCAGCATTTTCTCTGAGAACAAGCTGTGCTATATATTTCAGAGAAATTGAAACCATATGTTGACACCTAAAAAATCTTGAGAAATACCACTGGAGTTTGCAAGAAAACATATAAATATAATCAAATCGTTGTAGAATATGTCTACTTGGAGTAACTATAACACTTTACTTGTTTTTCAGGGAGCTGTATTAGTGATCGTAATGCTATTAACTGTAATACACCGTGACCTAATTGAAGCTGACTGATTGAGTTAATATTAAACTCTTCATCTTGTATTTCCAAATTGAAGTGAAAAGATTTAATAGTACCTGCTTCAATTTTAGTAATAATTATGTTTCCTCACTGATACTTGGCATACAGAGCTTCCCTGTTGAAAGACTGGGGTCTTGAAATGAGATTTAGGCCAAAATGAAGCCTCAGTAAGAAAAAGACTATTTGGGGCATATTTAGGCTGGCAGCTATTTGATGAACTACTGAACAGCCATTGCAATTTCCCTAGCATTCCGACAAGTCACTTTTGTCCTCAAATATTGAAAACAACTCTCCCAAAGCACTGGCTTCAATCTTAATTTAAAGATGGACACCTGGCACAAGTGACCTGTCTCAATGGAATCTGCATTTAAAGGTAGATAGAGGACAATTCTTCTGGGTCCCCAGAAATGTACCTACTTAGAGATAATTATAGTAATAGAATACGGAGTGGTCTTTGCCTGTAGATGCCTCACTTTGAATAAAGGCACTGATGACATCATTGCCATGGTGTGACTTTAGATTTCTATCCACGTGGAAAACACAAAAGTAAAACATGGTTATGATTTTTTTTTTCTGCGTCCATTTGGGTTAGAAATTCTGTGATGGGGGTCGCACAGAGGGAACAGCCTGTTCTCAGCTGCTCATCACTCTGTCTGGGATTTGCCCTTCCCTCGGGCCACCACGAAGTATCCTGATCTCCGGCCCATTTGCTATGACCATCACTGCTGAGTGCCCTCAGCCTGTGACCTCTGTGCGTCTTTTTGTTATTATTTTTTGTTGTTAGTTTAATGGATCATTTGACATGGAAAATAAGGCAATTTTGCTAATGTACTTTCTCAAATGTTTCTTTCACACACTTTTTCTTTTCTTTAAATGTTAAGTTATGAACAATGTATATGTACTTGCAAATATGGGCCACCTTGCCAATTTGGAATTCCTCCTAGTTATGTAGGCTTTTTTTTTTTTTTGTCTGTTTTGTTTCGTTTTTGCTGGTGGTAGTGGACTATGTATATTGAACAAACAGTGCATTTCTACCTCAATTATTTGGGAAGGGAGAATATCCGCTCACACATAGACTGTCACCACCACCATCATCTCTTCCTAAGGGGCAGTAAAATGTCTCAAAGCTTCTCCAATGCAAATCTGCACTGCTTCTTATCCTTCTCTTCTCATAAAGACTCTGAATGCTCCTCTGATCCCAGACCATGGTGAAATTTCAAGCTATGCGTAATGTCCCCGGAGGTTTATAGATGTGAATGGAACCAATTTGGATCTAGGTCTCTTTTTCCCCACCTGGGCCTCAAATTTTACAGCATTGAAAGGATGTTTTAATCATTGTCTTTACCCTTCTTTGGAGACCCAGAAAATCTCCTCCCTCAGAATCTGATGGTCACACTTGACCTATTTCTGTATGATACTGGTTGACCTAATAGCATACTCATTGATCAACCGTTTAGTATCTCTCAACCTTGGAATAAACTTGCCTTCCATACCTATCTTTCCAATTTGGCACCAGCCCCTGACTTCTCTGTCGGTCTTGAGAGTTTGCTGGTAAACATCTTCTTTCACTGGAATCAGTGTACATGGGTGGCCTCTGACACTCAAAGGTTAATGCCCAGTGTCTTGCTCCCTTTGGGGCTGCCCACTAAGTTAATTTCCTTAATAATAAACACCTATGGCCTCTCAGCTAATTTACGGCCCAGAAATTCCTAAAATATCCTAGGACTAGTAATTAAAGTTACAGTAAACCAAAAAAAAAAAAACCGTTACATAATCATCCCCTAGTCCAGTTTGCCCAGGGTGATATTTTTACAGGATTGTGGCATTATAATTTTGAAACCTAAATAATTTTATCATCGTTTGAGTAGTAGATGAAATTTCCACCGAGTATCAAATAGTTCATTCTTCCATGGCTCACCAATAAATAGTGCATTTACCTTGAACGCTATGATTTGATTAATCAGATATGAAGGAAGGTCTCATGTTATTGACCTTTAATTAAAAACAACAACAACAACAAACCGCACCTAAGGTAAAGTTGTACCTACTTTCTCTTTTTTCCGAACATAGTAAGGTCCTTTATTTACCCAATAGCAACATACCCCCTCCTCTTGTTTAAACTGCTAGTAAACAGGATCAGTATTGGGTTGTTTTTGAAAGCAAATTCTCTGGAGTCAGACATGCATTCAAAATCAGGATCCTTTCTTATAGGTTGAACAACTTTGGGTAGGTGCCCAATTTCCTGATGCTCGTTTTCCTAATTTATGAAATGAGAACAACAGTGCCCACGCCCCGTAGAGTAGTTGTGGTTTAAAATGAGAAAACATATGCAGCACACTCACTACAGTGCCTATCATATCATAAGTGAATTTAGTGTATTTAGTTTAGTGTTAATATAATTGCCTGTTGTTAGACAAAAGTTGAAAACTAGAATTACAGAAATAAGTAAACAACCATGTAAAACCCGTTGCACCTAAATAATTCAATTTGGATAAAAAAGAGTGGAAAACAAAACCAACAAAACCCAGGGATTGGCTTGGATAACCTATCAGTAATAACTGAATGGGCTAATAAGAAACAATTCAAAACTTTATTTGTATATTTTTGCTTCTATAAATGTATATACTTACATTTATTACATATGTGTATACATAGATACATATATGCAGATCTATCTATCTATCCCTTTCTTTGAGCAAAATTGAGGAATCTCTTAGCCATTTTCCATTGTCGCTCCAACTTACTCCTGGTTAGAATCCTAAACCAAACTTATGACTTTAAAAACATGATGGAAAATTACAGAACTGAATGTTAAGGCTATTGATACTAGAGATCACTTTCTGGTTCAAATAAAGAAATGAAGGAATGAATGGCATAAAAATTTATCCTCCCCCTTGGTGCTTGGTGCTTGGTGCTTGGAGATTCTGTACTCCTCTCCTCCCCAGCCTGCAAGCAGATAAACTCTTGGAGCTCATGGTGTTTTCAATTCCAATGTCATAGACTAGCCCACTGCTTAACTTTCCCGAAGGAAGTTAAATAATTTAGGGTCAGACCCTGAGGTAATAATTAACATGCTCTAGAATTTGTAAGCTCTAGGCTCTGTTATCATATGATTCGTTTTCTGAGGGGCAGTATCCATATTCAATAAAATGAGCTACTGTGTAGCCCCTTTGAAGAAGCTCATAAAACAGTGGGTTTAATTTGTCTGGGAAATAGAGACTAAAATATGGTGCAGGTCCCTGATGGAAAATGTGGCTCTGTTCTGCAGTGTTCCCACCAAATATCTTGGAAAATGGGCAATGTTAACATAGCTCTCTGGAGTAGGGCCAGAAAGAAACAGTGGATGTTCTCTTGTAAAAACCCTGAAAGCAGCAAGCAACCCATAAACAGTGTGCAGACGACTGAGTCTGAACATGGACCGTTTTATGTTCCCTAATGGAAGGATAGCTTATTTGTTCGTGGATTTATAGCAACAATGTGATGTCATCAAGTGATTTATGGCCAGAAGCATAGCAAGTGTCAATATACAGTGGTGGGTGGAGACATCCTATTCTCACCAAGAAGCTGATCCCCACAGGAGGTTGTCTTTGCCTTAGGGTGGGGTAGATGTAGGAAAACCCAACTTGTTAGTGTTACTGGCAATGGGGCGACAAGGGAGGTGAAGAATTATTGGAGTCATCCGTCTTAGGAAAGGATTTGAGGAACATAAAATCAGTTTGTTTAGAGCATAAAATGATGATTACAAACCAGACCATCTCTCTAATTCTTGACTCATCCAGTGACTAGTGTTTGACGTTCCACAGGAAGGTGGGAATGGTGACTACAAAATCCAGCCACACATGTAGTGAGTATTTATTTTTAATGAGAAAAGGATAGGATACTGATAGTACCGTGTGATCATAAAGGAGCATGGCATTATTTTATTTTTAAATTTATATACAATAAAATTCACTCTTTTGGTTGTACAGTTCTACAAAATTTAACAAAAAGTAAAGACTCCTATAACTGTCACCAGAAAACAATAAGCACAATGCTTCCATGATATAAAAAAAATTCCCCCGCCCTCCACCTTTGTAGTCAGCTCCTCTCCTCACCCTTAATCCTTGCAACCACTGATACTGTCTCTATTTAGTTTTGCTTTTTCCAGAATATCATTCAGGTTAATCATGTAGTATGTAGCCTTTTAAAACTACACACTGTATGCATTTGAGAGTCATCCATGTCATTGCATTTCTCAATAGTCCATTCTTTTTCATGACTAACATTCCATTGTGTGGTTATACCATATTTTGTTCATCTATTTATGAGGGCATTTAAGTTGTTTCCAGTTTCTTGGTGACTATAAGTAAAGTTGCTAAAGCCACCTATGTACACGTTTTTGAATGGCCGTGCATTTTTATTTCTCTTGAATCAATACTTAGGAGCAGGATTGCTAATTCCTATAGTCACCGTATATGTTTATAAGAAACTGAAGGAATGTTTTGCAAAGTTGAGGTATCATTCTGCACCAACGGTGCATAAGAATTCCAACCACTTTGTATCCTTACCTCACTTGGCAATGTCAGATGTTTGTGTTTGTTTTTGTTTTTGTTTCTTGCCATCCTGATAGGTAGGTAGTGGTATCTCATTGTGGTTTAATTTAAACTAATGCTTGTGATTTTCTATGTAGATGATGTTAGCTGTGAAAAGAGAGTTTTATTTCTCCCCTTTCAATTTATGGTACATCTATACAATGGAATATTATTCATCAATAAAAAGAAATGAACTATTAAGCCACAAAACGCATGGAGGAACCTTAACTGCATATTGCTAAGTGAAAGAAGCCACACTGAATAGGCTACATATGTAACAATATAGGCTCAAATGTTTAAAGCAATTATTGACAGAAGACCAAGGAGAAACTTAATTTGCAGTTATGTATGCCTTTGTGCAATAGTAACAAACCAGACTAAAAGTAGATGACAGAGAGTTCAGCATTATAAATGACTGATGTAATTGCTTGTAGCACAAAACACAATGCATTTATAAAACACATTTTCTTTTCAAAAAACAAATGGGACATTTATAAAAATGGACCATATACTATGTTATAAGTATCTATATGTCAGTTTCATTCAGAACATTTTTTTAATCAAAAAGCCAATACAATAGAAAGAGAATGATAGGTTTTACAACAGATTTTAGAAACTAGAAGACATGTTTCTAAGTTATTCATGGTTCCAATAAAAATACATGTTGGTAAAATAAATACATTGGAGAAAATTTAAGAAATAAACAGTTGGTTAGGATGTTGGCTAGAAATTCTCACACTGCTGACTGGGTTTGGTAGAGCCACTTTGTAGGCAATATATAATAACGTTAAAGATACACTCAAAACTCTAAGCTAACAAAACCACGTTTAGGTTCATGCACAGAGAAAATTTCATCCATGTGTATGAAGACACTCTCACAAAGATAGCTTTTAAGCATTGCTTCTAATAGCAAAAATATGAAACAATGGAATTTAGTTTATTAATTAAGTAACTAATGCATAAATTATACTCTTATAAGATGAAAAATTAACAATTGTCAAAGTTAATGAATTAACTGGATCAGGTTTACTTTTTTAGACTTTGCCAGCCAAAGTGTAAGTTGAGAATATTGTGTACGTATTTATATGGCAAGAGATATGTTCCACATGTTCTGTATTGGTGACATTCAAAACATAGTAATAAAAATTGAGTGTATTTTTGGTTTTTTTTGTAACATAGGTATACTAACAAGAATAGGATTCCATTTATGGGGATAAAATTTCACCTAGTTGGGGTTGAAAGTTAATGTTGTGTATCATCAAATTGATTGCAAATGTTCATCTGTTAAAAAAAAAAACACTTTCTTAGTTTAAAGGCTGCACAAAAAGAGGTAGAGGACAAGATTTGGGCCCATGAGCCATGGTTTCCCAGCGTCTGAGCTAGATCAATGTATCAGCATGATATTGAGTATAAACACATCTTGCCAAAGGAAACATACATATTGATGCCGCTTTTGTAAACTATTTGAAAAATCAAAACATTACTATTACTATTGACTGATACAGATGTGTGGTAAAAGCATAAAGCATGAACAGGAAAGACATACCAGCTATTAGGACAGGATCTGAATGCAATCTTTCATATTGAACTAATGAATCCAACATTTCTATACTAGAACTCTCTCTGTGCATATGGGGGTCCACATGCACACTCCAAAAACGGATGCTGGTTATAAACCAACTGGGGTTGGCCACAGGAATTTTGAATTGAATGCGTCCAAAATAAATGAATCATTTCCCTCTTCCCTACCTCCTCCACAGCTTCCTGCCAAATTATTCTCTTACTCGATAGCACGTATCTTAATAAATATCACTTCCATCTTCCAAAGTCTTTTTTAATCTGCCCTTTCCTTTCCAAATATGACTGCTATTTTCCAAATTCCCGTCCTTCGCGTCACCACTCTCTCTGTCTCTGTCTCTCTCTTGTCCCTCTCTCCTCTGTCTTCTCTCCTCTCTCCTCTATTACCATAAAAGCCTCATAACTTTTCTCCAAGAGAGAAATCTTTTTGAAACCCAAATGTGATCCTGTCAGCCATTTCTTCAAACTCTCCAGTGTCTCCCCATCCTGGATAAGATAAAATATAAAGTCTCTAGCAGGTCTTAAAAGACTTTTTTGAATTGGTTTTCTTAACTTCTGAAAGTTAAATTCTTAGCTTTTAAATTTTAAAAAATTTAACTTCAAACAAACACCCCCTTACCCGCCCCCCCACACACACACACACTTTATTTCCCACAGTTGTGGTCTCCAAGCTCCTATGATGACATACCCCTGTCAATAATACATTTTAGGATTATTTCCCAATATATTTTTGTTTAATTAAGATATAAACATATCTGTGTATTTATTTACAAAGACCATATTAATACTCTCAAAATTAAAAAAAATTTAAATATAAGTGGAATGTAATAGAAATCTCTAAATAGTTTATAGATTTAGTATTAACAGCACACACATAAAAATCTCTTTGGGTTCTCACTAATATATTAAAATTAGCTAGACTACAAATAATGCATTTAATGAGAGCAAAGTGATGCTATTACCGCCTCTGAAGAGCTCTCTGCATCTGTACACAGAGGCTCTGCCTTCGTCCAGTTAATAAGAAGGAGATTCAGTGCTTCTTTCAAAGGGCAGATTCTTCGATTCCCATCATCCTCTCTCCGAATCAAGCCACAGCTCCGGGAATTATTTCTACTCTTTCTGAATTGACGTTTCACCCTACCCCCCACTTCTGCTGAATTACTTCCATCAACATTCAAACATTCTGTAATGTCTTTGTTGGGGAGAAATAAATTTTCCTCTACCCTTGGTTGACTTAACACAAATAGGCTGCCAGTTATTTCTCCAGCAAAAATTGGTTTACTCGGAATCAGCAAAGACTGCAATTTAGGGTTTGCAACATGGCGAGACTTGTGCAAGGAGACGAGTCTTTATAGAGGGGAAGGGAAGTTGGGAGGGCTCTAGTAAACAAAGAGTCCATGGCTTTTCATTGGCTGAGTTGTGACAGTCTCTCATTGGCTGAGTCCTTGCCAGGGAAGAAGAGGAAGATTTTCTTCTTGCTGTTGGGCCCTGCCACCATGGTAGGGCGTGAGAGCTTCCACTTCTGGGCTCCTATTTGATTGAGGCTTCTGTTGACTAATTTTCACACCTTCCAGGTTCTTCTTGCTGGTCAAGAATATGAGACAGAGTAATAGGAGAAAAACAAATAAAGCTTTAATGGCATGTATTCATGGGAGAGACTCAGGAAAACTGAGTAACTTGCCAAAATGGCTGAAGCCCTCACCTTAAAAATCATCTTCAGCTGAGGACAGAAGAGGATTTTGGAGGTAGTAGGTTTGGGACCTCAAAAAGGAAAAAAGCAATTCACATGGAGGTGGAAATGCAAATGTATTGTAAACAAATGGTTTTGGGGCCATGCAGAGCCAAGAGGACACAGTGGACTCTGGTTTCTAGACACTGCCCGGTGTCCTCCACCACACCTAACCCATATTCTTTGGAGATATCTCTGGTAGTAGCTCAATTCCAGGAACAGGCCCTTTATCTAAATTCTTTTAGGCAGTTAAGGGAAAGGTAACAAGAAAAACTTCCTAAGCCTTCTGTTCCTTAGAGATAATCAGTCTAAATTAATCCATCATGCCAAAGAGACACATTTTGCTCCCCTACATCCTCTATTTGAAAACCCTAACAAAAGCATTGTGGACTCCAATATAGCCCAATATCTCTATTCCTTGAAGGGGAGCAGATTTTGCCACCCCAAAATATGCCTCTTTAGCATAAGGTTTATCTTGAGCTGATTATTTTTAATAAAAAGCAGAGACAGGAGAAACTCTAAAAAGGAGGAGAAGTTACCTTTTAGTACGAGATTTACATTTATAAGGGAATTCTGCATTTGTAAGGTTGTCTCTCTCTCTGCACCAGGAAGAGGTGAATGGCTCTAAATCTCCAGAAACTCCTTTCTTTCTTTTGCCTTTATCTAGAGCTGGTATTTAAGATGGTGGCTTGGGTAATTTGGGGAGTTATTCAGTTTTCCTGGGTATCTCCCATGTACAAAGAGGTATACATGTTATTAAATTTCTGTTTATTTTTCTCCTATTAATCTGTCTTTTATAAGAGGGGGTCTCAGGCAAGAACCTGGAAGTGTGGAGGGAAAAGTATTTTTCCTCTACACCCTCTTTATAGAAAAGCTCTTCCAAAGAAATTTTCTATATACTCTCCCTTGAGCACGCCCTTTACCTCCTCTATTGAAGTAGCTCTTGCCAAGGTCATTGTGACCTTCACAGATCTAAATCCAGCTGCTAATTCTTAGTCCTCATTGTACTTGATTTTGGAACAGCCTTTGGCCTGGGTGGCCCTTCCCTCCTCCTAGACCTTCCTTCTTCACCTGACCCCTGGGAAACCACTGTCTCAATTCCTTCTGAATTTACTTTCTAAATCTTTTTTTTATTTTAATAAATTTACTTATTTATTTTTTTATGTCTGTGTTGGGTCTTCGTTGCTGCGCGCGGGCTTTCTCTAGTTGTGGCGAGTGGCGGGGGCTACCCTTTGTTGTGGTGTGCAGGCTTCTCATTGCGGTGGCTTCTCTTGTTGTGGAGCACGGGGTCTAGGTGCGTGGGCTTCAGTAGTTATGGCACGCAGGCTCAGTAGTTGCGGCTCATGGGCTCTAGAGTGCAGGCTCAGTAGTTGTGGAGCACGGGCTTAGTTGCTCCACAGCATGTGGGATCTTCCTGGGCCAGGGCTCGAACCTGTGTCCCCTGTATTGGCAGGCGGATTCTTAACCACTGTGCCACCAGGGAACTCCCTGAACTTAATTTCTGATCCTTGTTTACTTTGCTGTTTCTTTCTGTTCTCTCAGACCTCTAAGATGTTGTATGTATACTGTTTCCCTACAGGTATACCTTGTTTTATATGTCGTGCTTCGCTTTATTGCAGCTTTTTACAAATTGAAAGTTTAAAGTTTGTGGCAACCTGACATTGTCAGGTGATGGTTAGCATTAACAATAAAGTATTTTTTAATTAAGATATGTACACTGGAGGAGAGACCTTCAAGATGGCGGAAGAGTAAGACATGGAGATCACCTGCCTCCCCACAAATACATCAGAAATACATCTACATGTGGAACAACTCCTACAGAACACCTACTGAACGCTGGATGAAGACCTCAGACTTCCCAAAAAGAAAGAAACTCCCCACTTACCTGGATAGAGCAAAAGAAAAACGTAAAAACAGAGACAAAAGAATAGGGACGGGACCTGCCCCTTGGGGAAGGGGCTGTGAAGGAGGAAAAATATCCACACACTAGGAAGCCCCTTCACTTGCGGAGACAGGGGGTCGGCCAGGGGCAAGCTTCAGAGCCACGGAGGAGAGCAAAGCCACAGGGGTGCAGAGGGCAAAGCGGAGAGATTCCCGCACAGAGGATCGGTGCCGACCAGCACTCACCAGCCCGAGAGGCTCGTCTGCTCACCCGCGGGGCGGGCAGGGGCTGGGAGCTGAGGCTCGGACTTTGGAGGTCGGGTCCCAGAGAGAGGACTGGGGTTGGCTGCGTGAACACAGCCTGAAGGGGGCTAGTGTGCCACAGGTAGCTGGGAGGGAGTCCGGGAAAGAGCCTGGACCCGCCTAAGAGGCAAGAGACCACTGTTTCGGGGTGCACGAAGAGGGGATTCAGAGCACTGCTTAAACGAGCTCCAGAGACGGGCACAAGCCGTGGCTATCAGCATGGAACCCCAGAGACGGGCATGAGACACTAAGGCCGCTGCTGCAGCCACCAAGAAGCCTGTCTGCAAGCACAGGTCACTGTCCACACCTCCCCTCCCGGGAGCCTGTGCAGCCCGCCACTGCCAGGGTCCCGTGATCCAGGGACAACTTCCCAAGGAGAACACACGGCACGCCTCAGGCTGGTGCAACATCACGCTGGCCTCTGCCGCCATAGGCTCGCCCTGCACTCCATGCCCCTCCCTCCCCCCAGCCTGAGTGAGCCGGAGCCCCCTAATCAGCTGCTCCTTTAACCCCATCCTTTCTGGATGGAAACAGACACCCTCAGGCGACCTACACACAGAGGCAGGGCCAAATCCAAAGCTGAACCCCAGAAGCTGTGTGAACAAAGAAGAGAAAGGGAAATCTCTCCGAGCAGCCTCAGGAGCAGCAGATTAAATCCCCACAATCAACTTGATGTACCCTGCATCTGGGGAATACCTGAATAGAAAAATGAATCATCCCCAAATCGAGGCAGTGTACTTTGGGAGCAACGATATATATATATATATTTTTCCTTTTTCTCTTTTTGTGAGTATGTACGTGTATGCTTCTTTCTGTGATTTTGTCTGTATAGCTTTGCTTTTACCATTTGTCCCAGGGTTCTGTCTGTCCATTTTTGTTTTGTTTCGGTTTTTTAGTATAGTTTTTAGCACTTGTTATCACTGGTGGATTTGTTTTTTGGTTTTGTTGCTCTCTTCTTTCTTTCTTTCTTTTTTATTTTTATTTTTTATTATTTTAAAATTTATTTTTGATAATTATTTTTTATTTTTATTTTAATAACTTTATTTTATTTTTTTCATTCTTTCTGTCTTTTCTTCTCCCTTTTCTTCTGAGGTCTGTGGCTGACAGGGTCTTGGTACTCCAGCCAGGTGCCAGGCCTGTGCCTCTGAGGTGGGAGAACTGAGTTCAGGACATTGGTCCACTAGAGATCTCCTGGCTCCATGTAATAACAAATGGCGAAAGCTCTCCCAGATATTTCCATCTCAATGCTAAGACCCAGCTCCACTCAATGACCAGCAAGCTACAGTGCTGGACATTCTATGCCAAACAAGTAGCAAGACAGGAACACAATCCCACCGATTAGCAGAGAGCCTGCCTAAATTAATAATAAGGTCACAGACACCCCAAAACACACCACCAGATGCAGTCCTGCCCACCAGAAAGACAACATCCAGCCTCATCCACCAGAACACAGGCACCAGTCCCCTCCACCAGGAAGCCTACACAACCCACTGAACCAACCTTACACACTGGGGGCAGACAGCAAAAACAACAGCAACTACAAACCTGCAGCGTCCGAAAAGGAGACCCCAAAAACAGTAAGTTAAGGAAAATGAGAAGATAGGGAAACACACAGCAAATGAAAGAGCAATGTAAAAACCCACCAGACTAAGCAAATGAAAAGGAAATAGGCAGTCTACCTGAAAAAGAATTCAGAGTAATGATAATAAAGATGATCCAAAATCTTGGAAATAGAATGGAGAAAATACAAGAAACGTTTAACAATGACCTAGAAGAATTAAAGAGTGAAACAAACAGTGATGAACAACACAATAAATGAAATTTAAAATTCCCTAGAAAGGATCAATAGCAGAATAAATGAGGCAGAAGAACGGATAAGTGACCTGGAAGATAAAATAGTGGCAATAACTACTGCAGAGCAGAATATAGAAAAAAGAATGAAAATAATTGAGGACAGTCTCAGAGACCACTGGGACAACATTAAACACACCAACATTCGAATTATAGGGGTCCCAGAAGAAGAAGAGAGAAAGGGACTGAGAAAATATTTGAAGAGATTATACTTGAAAACTTCCCTAATATGGGAAAGGAAATAGTTAATCAAGTCCAGGAAGCACAGAGAGTCCCATAGAGGATAAATCCAAGGAGAAACATGCCAAGACACATATTAATCAAACTGTCAAAAATTAAATACAAAGAAAAAATATTAAAAGCAGCAAGGGAAAAACAACAAATAACATACACGGGAATCTCCATAAGGTTAACAGCTGATCTTTCAGCAGAAACTCTGCAAGCCAGAAGGAAGTGGTAAGACATATTTAAAGTGATGAAAGGGAAAAACCTACAACCAAGATTACTCTACCCAGCAAGGATCTCATTCAGATTCAACAGAGAAATTAAAACCTTTACAGACAAGCAAAAGCTAAGAGAATTCAGCACCACCAAACCAGCTTAACAAAAATTGCTAAAAGGAACTTCTCTCGGCAGGAAACACAAGAGAAGGAAAAGACCTACAATAATAAACCCAAAACAATTAAGAAAATGGTAATAGGAGCATACATATCGATAATTACCTAAATGTAAATGGAGTAAATGCTCCAAACAAAAGACATAGACTGGCTGAATGGATACAAACACAAGACCCATATATATGCCGTCTACAAGAGGTC
>NC_041227.1:129552658-129553591 GCF_002837175.3 Physeter macrocephalus
GGAAATCAAAAAATATCTAGAAACAAATGACAATGAAAACACGATGACCCAAAACCTATGGGATGCAGCAAAAGCAGTTCAAAGAGGGAAGTTTAGAGCAATGCAATCCTACCTCAAGAAACAAGAAACATCTCAAATAAACAACCTAACCTACCCTTACACCTAAAGCAATTAGAGAAAGAAGAACAAAAAAAATGCAAAGTTAGCAGAAGGAAAGAAATCATAAAGATCAGATCAGAAATAAATGAAAAAGAAATGAAGGAAATGGTAGCAAAGATGAATAAAACTAAAAGCTGGTTCTTTGAGAAGGTAAACAAAATTGATAGACCATTAGCCAGACTCACCAAGAAAAAACGGGAGAAGACTCAAATCAATAGAACTAGAAATGAAAAAGGAGAAGTAACAACCGACACTGTAACAACTGATACAAAGGATCATGGGAGGTTACTACAAGCAACTATATGCCAATAAAATGGACCACCTGGAAGAAATGGACAAATTCTTAGAAAAGGACAACCTTCCAAGACTGAACCAGGGAGAAATAGAAAATATAAACAGTGATACACCATATCAACAAACTGAAGGAGAAAAACCGTATGATCATCTCAATAGATGCAGAAAAAGCTTTTGACAAAATTCAACTCCAATTTATGATAAAACCCCTCCAGAAAGTAGGCATAGACGGAAGTTACTGCTACATAATAAAGACCATATATGACAAACCCACAGAAAACATAGTTCTCAGTGGTGAAAAACTGAAAACATTTCCACTAAGATCAGGAACAAGACAAGGTTGCCCACTCTCACCACTATTATTCAACATAGTTTTGGAAGTTTTAGCCACAGCAATCAGAGAAGAAAAAGAAATAAAAGGAATCCAAATCGGAAAAGAAGAAGTAAAGCTGTCACTGTTTGCAGATGACATGATACTAT
>NC_041227.1:129554299-129556762 GCF_002837175.3 Physeter macrocephalus
AAAAACAAAAATAAACAAATGGGACCTAATGAAACTTTAAAGCTTTTGCACAGCAAAGGAAAACATAAACAAGATGGAAAGAGGACCCTCAGAATGGGAGGAAATATTTGCAAATGAAGCAACTGACAAAGGATTAATCTCCAAAATTTACAAGCAGCTCATGCAGCTCAATATCACAAAAGCAAACATCCCAATCCAGAAATGGGCAGAAAACCTAAACAGACGTTTCTCCAAGGAAGACATACAGATTGCCAACAAACACATGAAAGGATGCTCAGGACACTCTAAAACGCTTAGAGGAAAACATAGGCAGACCACTCTATGATATAAATCACAGCAAGATCCTTTTTGACCCACCTCGTAGAGAAATGGAAAAACAAAAACAAAAATAAACAAATGGGACCTAATGAAACTTTAAAGCTTTTGCACAGCAAAGGAAAACATAAACAAGATGGAAAGAGGACCCTCAGAATGGGAGGAAATATTTGCAAATGAAGCAACTGACAAAGGATTAATCTCCAAAATTTACAAGCAGCTCATGCAGCTCAATATCACAAAAGCAAACATCCCAATCCAGAAATGGGCAGAAAACCTAAACAGACGTTTCTCCAAGGAAGACATACAGATTGCCAACAAACACATGAAAGGATGCTCAACATCACTAATGATTAGAGAAATGCATTCAAAACTACAACGAGGTATCACCTCACACCAGTCAGAATGGCCATCATCAAAAAATCTAGAAACAATAAATGCTGGAGAGGGTGTAGAGAAAAGGGAACCCTCTTGCACTGTTGGTGGGAATGTAAATTGATACAGCCACTATGGAGAACAGTGTAGAGGTTCCTTAAAAATCTAAAAATAGAATTACCGTACGACCCAGCAATCCCACTACTGGACATATATCCTGAGAAAACCATAATTCAAAAAGGGTCATGTACCCCAATGTTCACTGTAGCACTATATACAATAGCCAGGACATGGAAGCAACCTAAGTGTCCATTGACAGATGAATGGATAAAGGAGATGTGGCACATATATACAATGGAATATTACTCAGCCATAAAAAGAAATGAAATTGAGTTATTTGTAGTGAGGGGGATGGACCTAGAGTCTGTCATACAGAGTGAAGTAAGTCAGATAGAGAAAAACAAATACCGTATGCAAACACATATATATGGAATCTAAAAACAAGCTTATGAAGAACCTAAGGGCAGGACAGGAATAAAGACGCAGACATAGAGAATGGACTTGAGGACACAGGGAGGCAGCAGGGTAAGCTGGGACGAAGTGAGAGAGTGGCATGGACATATATACACTACCAAATGTAAAGTAGATAGCTCGTGGGAAGGAGCCACATAGCACAGGGAGATCAGCTCGGTGCTTTGTGACCACCTAGAGGGGTGGGATAGGGAGGGTGGGAGGGAGACGCAGGAGGGAGGGGATATGGAGATATATGTATATGTATAGCTGATTCACTTTGTTATAAAGCAGAAACTAACACACCATTGTAAAGCAGTTATACTCCAATAAAGATGTTAAAGAAAAATAAAAAGATATGTACATTGTCTTTTGAGACATAAGCTGTTACACACTTAATAGATTACTGTATAGCGTAAACATAATTTTTCTATGCAATAGGAAGCCAGAAATTTCATGTGACTCACTTTATTGCAGTATTCGCTTTATTGCAATGGTCCGGAAACAAACATGCGATATCTCCAAGGTGTGCCTATGGTTGATCTCGTCTATGCTCATGCCTTTCCATCCACACACTGATGGCTTAATCCTGGTTTAAGTTCCCATCTCAAGCCAGGTTCTCTCTAAATAGTTCTAGATAAACACTGACTTGACACACCCACCTCTGTGTGTACTAGACATCTCACATTCCTCACCCCCACAGCTCCTCCCTCGTTTATGACCCTGTCTGTAAATGGCAACTGTACCCTTCCCTTTGGTCTAAAAGCCATGGAGTCATCTCTAACTTCCTTTCTCATTTCACAAACCATATCCTATCCATCAATAAATCTTTTTTTACTCGACCTTCAAAACATCCTATTTCTAAAATCTGAGCAAACCCCTCACCATCACCGCTGTCACTCTGGTCCTTGTCACTGTCAACCATCGCGCTGTCTTATTGCAATAGCCAGCTAAGGGCTCAGTCTCCCTTCTGTCCCCATAGAGTCTGTTGGTCACACAATATTCAAGGTTATTCTTTTACAAGTCAGATCAGGCCTCTCCTCTGCTGAAAAACCTTGTGCATCCTTGAACATACAGAGAACATGTATTCGTCGCCCTGTTCCTTTCTTGGGGTGCTGCTCCCCATCGTGTCTGCATGAGTCGTTCTTTCTTTTGTTCAGGGCTCTATTGATTTTTTTTTTTTTTTTTTTTTTTTTTTTGCAGTACGCGGGCCTCTCACTGCTGCGGCCTCTCCCGTTGCGGGGCACAGGCTCCGGACGCGCG
>NC_041227.1:129557022-129587222 GCF_002837175.3 Physeter macrocephalus
CCCCTGCATCGGCAGGCAGACTCTCAACCACTGCGCCACCAGGGAAACCCAGGGCTCTACTGATGGTACACAACTTCCCACTTACAGCACTCTTGCACGTAGTCACTGCCCAACTGACGTCCGCACATGTATGTAAGTATATTTTTATTTGTCTACCCCCAGAACATAACCTCCATGATCCAGGGACTGATCCACTTTGTTAATTGTTGTGTCCTCAAGACAGAAAGTGGATAACACTTTTGCACTGTGGAAGCCCCACTTTTGCCTTAGGACGCATTTTGGACTGCACAGGACCTGTGACTGTCTGCTGTACACTCACGATGATCTATATATTATAACCAGCAATGGCACGTGACATGGGAAGACATTTGTATTCAGCCATATATTAAATATTAACGAACATTCATTTATTCTAACAAGTGGAGCGTGAGTTCATCTTCTGTTTTCTCCCCGGCCTCCCATGGAGTGAGCTCTCACCGCTGCTCTCCACTTTGGAGATCCCTTCTTTGACACGCAAATCCACTCAGACAAGCTAAGTCCTCTCTCACATCCGTGCTTCTGCACCAGCTGTTCCCTCCAATTAGCTCCCCTTGATTCTTAACATTATACATTGTGCTTGAAAAATAGGACAAAGGGTGAAAATTACTCTGCACATGACGATTCGGTTCAACAGACATCTGTAAACAGTTAACAAAATGTGAAAGTTACACACCATATCGCTGTTGCTATAAATGTATACGTGTATGCACTGTGGCCTTTTCCTGGATACACAGGGCTTCACACAATTCCTAAACTGCCTGCCCTAACAGACACAAATAAACGACTATAGCTCAAAAGAAAATTCACGGACTACTAGGGAAGGAGGATCTCTACATGGTGCAACATCTGTTTATTTTTTTCTACACTCTCACAAAAATACATAAATTTGCCATCAGAATTAGATTTGAGAGAATATACCACTTGCCTCTAAAGCTTTTTAGGTTATTGTAGGAAAATAATTGTCACATGGGATTATTTTTCACTATATGGTCCATCCTCCAAAATAAAATAATAAAATAAAAATTGGGTCACATTCTAAACAGTTTAATAAATTTGTATAAATTACTTTGTAAATCATTTTAAAGATTATCCCCCAATAAATATTTTTTTGGAAAGGCCAGCATAGTTTTTGGTCGTGTTGGATTGTATTAATGACAAGGTTTGATATTTAGATCGTGAAACTAAACTAACTAGACACTGTGAACTATGGCCTTTTTTTTGCCACAAGCATTATGCATAAACACACTAATGGCTCTTAAAACCTAAAGTGGGAATGTACTGTCTTCTTCACAGAATTAAATACTACAAAGAAAATATGGACAAGAGAGGTACACGACAACCAAATATATTGCCAATGCTCAAACATTAAAATTAAAGCAGTCCTGGGCTTTCCTGGTGGCGCAGTGGTTGAGAGTCCGCCTGCCGATGCAGGGGACATGGGTTCGTGCCCCGGTCCGGGAAGATCCCACGTGCCGCGGAGCGGATGGGCCCGTGAGCCGTGGCCGCTGATCCTGCGCGTCCGGAGCCTGTGCTCCGCAACGGGAGAGGCCACAGCAGTGAGAGGCCCGCGTACCGCAAAAAAAAAAAACACAAAAAACTAAAGCAGTCCTATTTTTCTCTCTTACAATCACAACACTGTTTGACAGCTGTTACCGTACCATTTTTTAAGACTGCATGACTGGTCTGGACTCACATTTCTCACACCTTTACCTGCTCCCTGACAGGTGTGAAGGAAAGGGGAGAAGACAAGTGTGTGGCTAAAACCACACTCATTTTGACTGTCAATTATGAGAAGGGGAAAGCTTATTCATTAAATTGAAACCACTTTTCCCCCTTCCAATTAAAAACATCTTCTACCCTCAATCTCTTCCAAAAGTGACCTGTTACAGTGTGCGAATGGAAGTTGCCTTTGTAGAGAAAAGCAACATAGAATAAAGCATTAAAGCAAGAACATCGCTGATGGAATAGGAATTGTGATGTTTTGCTATGGGAAAGTAACTAGAAGACACTCAAAGGGAAAACCAAAAGGTTAATAGCTTCCTTTTTATTTTTCCTGCCCTTAAAGATAGAATCTACCCATAAATCAACTATTTTCATTTCATTTTCAGGTTTCATGGAATCAGTAAAAGAGTATATAAGAGCATGACTCGTGACATTTTGTGTTTAAATTGTATAATTAAAGAAATTCATTTCTTCCTTCAACATTTCTACTTATTTGGACTAAGTTACAAATAAACTACATGCTGAAAAATATCACCCAAAGCCAACATTACATAAATAATAGCCATAAAATAGATTTTTAAATTTGTGTTTACTTTTTATCATGGGATAGTTATTGCTGGAATAACAGTGTGGGAGTTCTTACTTCTTGGATTTTACTCTAAATTTTGCTGATTTTAGATTTTGATTTCCTTATGAGCTAAGTCTTAAAACGTTTTAATGACTTCTCTGACGTCCAAGAATCATTTGTATCATTCTTGAGTTATCACAAATCAGTGCATTTCTGCTATAAAGAGGCTTTAGGATTCATTATACTTGGGGTAGAGGCTTACCTATATGGTACCAAAAGGACAGGTAAAAAATTAACATGATAACTGGTCATTTGAATATTTGAATATGTCTAAACTTTAACACACTGTCAAGGATCTGAAATGATTACATTATTTCAAAATGCTGATATGTGGACACAATCAACACTTAAATAACTGCATATCCACTGTGCATTTCAATTATTTTCCCCCAGTGTCAAAAGCAAGGTAGGAATGTGTGTGCGTCATTCAGTCTTCATGAGAAAGTGGAGGGCTTTATGAACAACTTGAAAAGAACTCAAAGGAGAAGGACAGTGAAAGAAAAGATTAAAAATGTACTCGAGAGAAACTATGAGGAACATAGCTATTTAGACAAAGAGAAAGACAATTATTTTAGGGTTATTCAACGATGAATAATTAACTATTTTCTTATTGTTAACAACTTCAAAAATAAGTGATGCCACTGTACTGTACCCATGTTGATACTAGGCTTGTTATCAGGGCAAATTGTGTGTGTATTTATATGTGTGTGTGTGTGTGTGTGTGTGTGTGTGTAAAGAATGTAGTCTTTCATCATTAAATACAGAATTCTCCTTCCAATCATGGATATGTTCCAATTTACCATTAAAACCTTTTCTCTTATCCCTTTGGTCCAGAGAAGGTATGACATGGAGAGATATCTCAAAAATTTTCTTTGATAGAAGCCTTAGTGTAAACATATTCAGAGCTAGGCTGGCAGTGTCTATGGAAGTAACCCTCATGGCTTTGTGCCAGTGTTGAATTTTAAGAGGGAGCCAATACCCTCACTCAGAACCACGAAGAAGCAAAAATCACATAAAATTGTCAGGTGCTATACAGTAAGTCCCCTACACACAAACGAATTCGGTTCCGAGAGCACGTTCGTTAAGTCCAACAAAGTTAGCCTAGGTACCCAACTAACACAATTGGCTATATAGTACTGTACTGTAATAGGTTTATAATACTTTTCACACAAATAATACATAAAAACCAAACAAACACAAAAAATAAAGAAAACATTTTTAATCTTACAGTTCAGTACCTTGAAAAGTACCAGCTACATCACCACTGCTTTTACGCTTGCTTCTGGACATCCTGGGCTTGAAATAAAGATACTGTACTACTGTACTCTATACAGTACTGTACAGTAAAGTACACAAAAGCCCAACCACTTGTAGAGGATGCACGCACGTGACAATGTACGCCAGACACGTGAACTAACTTATGTGATTGGACATGCGAACGCATGTTCGCATTTTAAAAGTTTGAAACTTGAAGGTTCATATGTAGGGGATTTACTGTATTGCCATTGAATGTATAATGAAGCTTCTAAAACCTTATAACAATCTTATATATTTTTTTCCCCTAAGCAGCACTAGTTTACTTGCAGAAAAAGATCTTGAATATGTACTAATGCGCTTTGAAAACTGCAAAGCAGTGTGAATAATAGAAACGTTCACCTGCTTGACCCGGGTTTTGCAATAGTGCTTAGTCATCATTACTAAGGAAGACAGTAACATTGGCCTTTTAATTATTTTATATCTTTTACTTCTATTTCCTGAGCAGTAGATGTATTGATACAGAAGCCAGCTAGTTGAACGATTCAGTTTTTGCTCATTTCATTGAGGCCAAAGGAAATGCAAAAGATTAAGTGTTGAAAAATAGCTGCTAGGTAATTCAGAAGGTGAATTTCGCTTTTCTGTCAGTTGACTGATACCAAGCTAGTGATAATAAGACCTCTTTAGAGGAACATAAATGTTAGTTTTGCGTCAGCTTGTAACCTGAGGAATGTGTGAAGAGGTAGCACACACAGACACAGCTCCTCCATCAATTTAAACTTGCTAAAGGGCCTTTTGCCTAACTCCCTAGCTTTGTGGTCTCAGGATCTAGTAGACCAGACCATTGAATGTGTCTTCCTGGGTGTTCAGGCCATAGGGGCTTATCTGCAGACTCACATCCCCACCCTGTGGCTCTGGTAGACCCACCAGGCTGAGTGAGAAGCAGCCTCTTCACTGGGACATTTATAGCCTCTTTCAGCATGAGTACCTGAAAGCACCATGTTCACATCCTACCTGAAAAGGAGCTTTCTTATTTAACTTAAATTCTGTAAAGAAAAATCATATTTCTTTCTCAACTCGATCAGTCATCTAAATTACTCTTGAACCACCCTGGAAATGTAAAATAGGTAGTCCTCCCTAAACAGCAATGCCTCACTAATGTGCGTCAAAAGGTAAAAACTGGTTCAAAGGAGAAATAATTCAGATTTAATTTTGAATTATTAACCTTTGCTTTTTCACGTAAGAGAACTAATGAAAGAATAAAGATAGAAACTAAAGCTGGTAACTAAAGATATAAAATAAGTTAATAATAATAAATAAAATAAAAATAAAATAAAAAATAAGATAGTGAAGGGTGGAAAAGAATAGGATTGGTAGACAATTTCTCTGAACCTTAAATTCAAGTTTGTTCATTTTGAATCTTCCTTTAGTATCATTCATTTATTCCAGATACTTATATCTTAACCTATGACTAATGTTTTCATCACTGGAATTCAAATTGATGAAATCTATTTTAGTTTGATGTTCTATTATTTTTCATTGAGAGGAAGTCTCGTTAGAAGTTAACAGATTTTCAGAGCTAACTGATTTAATTCACCCCTTTAGTTACCATTTATTTAGTCCATGTATTCGACTCAGTTGTAGCACTTCATTGTTTATGGCCGGAGCTAGGAATTTCTCCTCCGTTGTCCTGTCTTACTTCTGGAAGTCAAGAGCTTTATAGTATATTTTCTGATGAAATCTTACATCCTTAAAATGATATCCTCTTCCAGAAATCTGCCGCGGTTCTAGCCATCACTCACTAAGATCTGTGTCTAATAATAAACACAAGCGAGGTAATATTAGTAAAAACTGATATTGCAGGGGACAGGCTAGAAGAGAAGTTGATAGCTTTGGTAAGAATCCGTTATACTCTGCACCATAATAGCAACCTTCTTTTATCAATTTTTATTTATTTTTGTCAAGCTTCTTTTTAAAAATTTTATTTTAAATCCTTATGAATATAAGCAAAATGTAAATCCTAAACAAGCAGTGAGACCTAGAGCATTTGATTTCTTCTTTTCTTTTCCTTCTTTCTTCTGTTGCTTCCTGGCCATTTCTCTGCTCATTAGCACCTTTATCTGAACCTTAACCCAATGGGAAGGGCCAGAGAATGAAGCTCAACTCAGCTATTTCTGCTCCTGCTAATGTAGCACGGAGGGCAGGGTGTTGTAGAAGGGGGGGAACAGTTTCCAATAAGCACATGCAAGTGTGATTTTTATTCTGGGGTAAATAGGAAGCTTGGTTGGTTGGTTGGTTGGTTGGTTGGTTGCTTGATGATAAACAGTCTATGGGAGAAGTGAGCTAGCACTTAATTGAATGCCTATATGGAATTCCCATATATGTCACCAGTTTTGCATAAACCTCCCCATTTCATTACCATGATCCTCACTACTCTCCGATGACAGAGGAATTGCCACCATACTCTGGAGGCCTCCTTCTGAGTTACAAGCCTTAAAATTTGGCAGTCATCTTGGACACCCCTCTCCCTTCCCTTGTGCCTTCCCCACCATATTGAATCCATAAGCAATACTTATTGGTTTTTGCCTTCTAAATAGCTCTTACAGGTATCCACTTCTTCCCAAATCCCTCATTATTATCCCAGACTATGCTACAATCTGTCTTCTGAATAACCAAAAACCCTCCTATCACCTGTCCATCACCTGGACTCTCAAAGCTGTGAGAAGAGAGGCCAAGTTTGGTTCCCTCCCCAGCACCTAGTGTAAAACCTAACATTTGGTAAGAAGAAAGACAGTCGCTGTAGCTATCACCAATAAATTTAAAAAGTTGTAAGTAGAGAAGATAAATATACTTTTAGCACTTTATTTACCAACAACACACACACACACACACACACACACACACACCCCCTATAAGCACTCGTTCTAGACTACGTAGCTAAGGACCACAGTGGTCAGGTCCTGAGACCCCCAGTTCCAGATACTATGCGTACCAGTAATACTACGCATTACTTCAAGTCTAACAGAGATAGAGCCTCCTCCATCTTACGAGCTTGTATGAAACTCTCAAACTACCCTAAAATGAACTGAAACAAGAAGTTTTTGTTCCAACAATATGTTCATATACTGTGTAGTGGGTGCTTAGCACCTAGTGTTTGGGATCAGCCAGTCTTGGGATCTCATACCACTTCACCATTTCTCAGTAGTGCAATCATAGACAAGTTAGTTCAGCTCTCTGAGATTAGCTTATTCCTTTGATAAACTTAGAATAAAACTACATAACTTCCAAGGATTTTATGAGGGTTCAAGACGATATTTATCACGTGCCTAGCATGGTGCCTAGCACAGAAGAGAGGACCAATGAATTTTAGTTTTTTTTAGTTTTTTTAGTTTTAGGTTTTTTTTTTTTTTTTTTTTTTTTTGGTACACGGGCCTCTTACTGTTGTGGCCTCTCCCGTTGCGGAGCACAGGCTCCGGACGCGCAGGCTCAGCGGCCACGGCTTACGGGCCCAGCCGCTCCGCGGCACGTGGGATCTTCCCGGACCGGGGCACGAACCCGCGTCTCCTGCATCGGCAGGCGGACTCTCCACCACTGCGCCACCAGGGAAGCCATGAATTTTAGTTTGAATTTTCAGATGACAGTTTTTTTAAGCTATAAAATAATTTGTGCTGAGCTTCCTGGCAGAAAGAAGTGCTGTGATTATAGAGCATTTTTGATGCTTCCAAAGGTTATTTGCAACTATTCAAGAATCGGCTTCAATATAACCAAGAAGTTGGCAGGACAGCTATTATTACTTGCGTTCTTTTTTTTTTTTTTTTTTTTTTTAATAAAGAACTAGAGACCCAGATAGTTGTATGACTTGTACAAGGTCATAGAGTGAGTTAGTAATGAAACTTGGAAGAGGGCCTAGACTTTGGGATTTCTCCTCTGTTTTTATCCCCAGCCCCGGAAAGAGTAAGAATTTAATTCATTCCAAAGAAGCTTGGGATTGACGTGAATTGTTCAATGTACCAAGGCTTTGGGGAACTGTCAAAAATAAGAATATTTTAAAATATGAAAATGTTCTACAGTTTCGCTACCTGTTTGGTCCAGACTTTCCATTTGAGGCGGTATTTGGTGCTTAGCACCTAGTGTTTGGGATCAGCCAGTCTTGGGATCTCATACCACTTCACCATTTCTCAGTAGTGCAATCATAGACAAGTTAGTTCAGCTCTCTGAGATTATTATTTGTTTATTCATTAAAATTAGAATCAAGACAATGTGTAAAGCATGATTAGAAGATGCAAAGAGAAATGTGCCCTGACGTCCGAAGCACTGCTTCCTTATGTCCCAGCCAAGGATGAATCTGCTAAAATGTATAGCAGCCACCTGGGGGGAAAGACCACCTTTAGAGGTGTGCCCTTCAGGTGGGATTACATGATAATATCTCTGCCTCCTAGAGATGGGAGGTCTGCCTAATGATGCTACAGCAGAAGCAATTTGCCTTATAACAATCCTCCAACCCTTCTACAGCAGAAGATAGCCGAAAGGAGAGAATCTTAAGAAAAAAAGAAATAAAGAAAAAAGAAGGAAAAAAAGCTAGATAGAAATGAGATCCAGAAAATATTTCTGGGTGGTAGCATGCTGAAGTCCAGATGGAAATTTAGCATTAATTTGGCTAACACTATTTCAGTCACAGCACATTTTCAACTATTTATTTTTGTACTGAGCCTCTCCTAGTAAGGTGGGTATCAAATGGAAAGTTTTTTTCCTAAGGTGGCATTTCAAATAATAACAATAATAATAAAACCCTGGATCAGGAACAGTTTTTCCATTAGACGCATAAGGAAGCACAGCAGGGACCTTGCATGAGCCTATATTTTTTGCTAATTTAATCTGTGCATATAAATGACATCTTTCCATTTCTTTTCTAAAGGAGGCTTGTTTTTCCATCCTTTTCAGTGATTGGCTCCAACTCTGAGATGCTTGTTTCTTTAGTGTTGATACCCAAATACGAATGCAGTCCTTCTAATTTAGACCATGGGGAAAAGAGAGCTGAAGTATGAGAGAGGTGGATTTTATCCATGCCGCGGTTACATATATAGAAAATTGATTTTCTAACCATACCAAATGATAAAGTCCATCTTTGATATATTCCTGTCTCACTGCTTTCCAGGTCTTAAGGCATCTGATCTAGGGTCAGCTCCCCTTGGAGTGTAATTCAGAACACAGTCCTTTCCCTTCAGAGACCCCCTGCCACAGGGCATGGGTATGTTTTCTTTGGCTAGGACAGACCTTATGAAAGAAATTATTCTGCCGCCTAACTGACAGAGTTGGGCATGGGGTACTGAGAAATGGAGCCTCTCCCAGTGGCCCTCTGCCTGGAATTTGTCCTAAAAGCATGAAACTGAGCAGGATGTGTAGCAGACAGATGTGGATAATATATGCACCACCTTTCCATTCTGGTGTCTGTTTGCATGAGAAAGAAAGACGGCGGGATTTTAAATGTGGCCCCAGGTGACGGCGAAGCTGTGAACTCTTTGGAGGGACCTGGCCCCAGGTTTGACTGGAAAGTCTGCTGTGGATGGATCCCCCTGGCCAAATCCGAAAAGAAACTCCCATGTTGCCATGTCTACTGGAGCAAATTTTCTGGGGATAATCACCTAAAGATGGACAATACACGTGATGTAAACAGGAAGAGCAGTCAAATCCAGCCGCCAGTCAACAACGGCTTGCCCTAAAACTTTACCTGAAAGCAGGGGATACTCAGCCTACCACTGGCATTTATTCGCATCTCTCTCGTTGCCATGTATTTCTGAAAGGAGGGAGAAATAACAACGGGGTCATCATCTTAACCTAGAAGTACTGAAGCGTCCAAGAGTCTGTTTCTTTGGTTCTGTTTTTGTTCTGGATGAACTTTCAGGAACAATTATAGTAAACCTTGACAATGATAGTAAAACTATAATTGTATAGTGAAGAGAGAGACCCTTCTTCGGTCTTATGAGTTCTAGTTTGGCTCTGCACTAATTTTGAGCAAATTATTCTGCTTCAGGGGAACAGCAGCTTCCTTATGTATGAAATGAGAGAGAGGATTTTAGTGGCTTCTAGCTTACCTTTTCACTCTAAACCATTATAGCATCAGTAGTACAAGAGTTGGCTGTTACACCGAGCTGAGCGTAAAGGAGTGGAAAATAGCAATTCGCACTCTTACTGTCTGAAGGTGAGGATTCGAAAGAAATATACATTATTGATTATGTTTTCAAGACATTGATTCAGTTTTTCTCCCTGGAATTCAAATTACGGGTGAAATGTGAGATTGAGATGCCCTCTCTCCTAATATAGCTCCAGCCACTAGTACTCTTTCTCTACGCCAAAAACCAACCTTCTCACCTAGGGAATGGGGACGAAGTTAGGTGTCTACTTAGAACAGGAGCCAGTGAACCGGCTCAGGAGAAATCTGCCTCCTGTAATCTGTTTCTGCAAGACCAAAAGCTAAGAATGGTCTCCTCCATGTTTTTAAATGATTGAAAAGACATTGAAAGAAGAAGACTATTTCATTACACGTGAAGTGTACATGATACTAAAATTTCAGTGTCCACAAGTACAGTTTTATAGGAACACAGCCACACCTGTTTTTTACTATTATCTCTGGCTGCTTTCATGCTGTGATGGCAGAGTTAAGCACTTGCAACAGAGACTATGGCTCTCAAAGCTCAAATACTTACTATCTAGCTTATCACAGAAAAATTTACCAACCTCTAGCTTAGAGCAAGAATATGAATAGTTAGAGATATGTTAATAAAGATGTGAAAAGAGTAAAGGGAAACCAAGAAGAGGAACAGAGAAAGGAAAACGGTAACGATCACTAAATTATAATTACAGTAATGTTAGCAGTATCTCTTTCAGTTTAATACTACTGACATTTTCAAAATATAGCACATACATTATTTTATTTATTTGGCCAAAAAAAAATTGTGAAGAAGTAAGACAACTATGGTATTCTCCATTTGACTGAAAGATAGACCCAGAAAGATTCAATGACTTAGCCAGTCACACAGCTAATTAGCCATATGGTTAGGATCAAAATCTAGGTTCCTTAAGATTTCTCCTAGTACATCCAGTTTATACTGTATACAACCAAAGAAAGCTGTTTGAAAGAAGGGTCATTTGGGGAAAGTGAAATCAAAGCTCTTCTTAAAGACTTAATTGTAATTCCATGTAAGACTCCGGGTTGGCCATATTATTTCATGTGTCGGCTCTATTAAAAGTGGCACAGACACACACACACACACACACACATATGTAAGATACTTACTGACTTTAGAAGATTTACAGTCATCATAAAACATTAACACACATACTATGTAGTTTAAACAATACTGTTTCCATTTTAACATACCTACTCAGTAATTTCATTATTAGAATAATGTATTATATACATTTTTACTATATATAATGGACATTATAGTTATGTATATATTTAATTTATATATAAATATGTTACGTATGGTTATACATATATATGGGTATAATGGTATACATGATATATTTTTATATATAATGTAGTATGAAACAAAAAGTACAATAAAGTCTAGATCTGAAGATTTTTATCTTAGGAAAACTGACTAAAGACCGAATTAAAAAAAAAAAAAAACTAACGAAATAACCTATATATCTAGTAAAGTCCACTAATGCCAACAACTGTACTCCCTGATCCCTACATTTAGTGAAAAAGTAGCCAACAAATGCAGCCACTGTCTCCCCCACCTCAACAATCACCATCAAACCCAAATCCAGAGCAGCTGATACGATTTAGTGACATAGGAAGAGACAGAAATATGTGAAAGCAAACTCTGAAAGTCAATTGGATTATATAGTGGAGACTTTTGTGATAAAGGGGACTTAGTTTTACAGCTTAGTTGGGCGGGGGTGGGGAGAAAAATGAAAGAAGAAAAATCACCCTGGGTCTCTTTGGTTAAGTTATTTTGCAGATTTACTGAAATGTGCACGTGGTAGAAAATGACTTCCAGAAGTCAGAATTTTAGCTAAGCCATACTGCGGCGGCTGGCTGTCCTGTGCAAACACGGCCCCATGCTCTGAGGTAATGTGAGGTAACTGTTTACAGGCAGCGAACACTTGACAATGTTAATTGCAGGATGCCTCAGGCCCGAGCTGGCAGGAGGCTCTGGATCCTCCACTCTGATTAGAAATTTGTGAACTATAACACGTCTTGCCAGGTACATTCACAGTTGGGTCAGCCCATTTCTACCAAGTAAAAAGAAGTGGAGAAGTATAATGGAAACACACACACACACACACACACACACACACACACACACACACACACACCCCCCAAAGTAGGTTCTGGTAGCCAATGCTGAGTCTACACAAGCCTACCTGATTAGCTTTTTTTAACAGATCAGGACGCTTAAAACGATCAAGCCGTTGTTCGTGGGAGACGTAGCATTCGGTGATATTTGCTCCTGGTTGTTCATCAAACATGCTTTCCCTGTGGTTAGTGTTTGCCGTGGAACACAGAGCCCTGCTTACTGCTAGTTGGGAACACTTTATAAAATGCTAATGTGCTGATGAGGTTAAACAGTTTCACTAATTTCTTGACTTCCTATTACATAGCCAAAAAGCCAACAAACAGATATTAGTAACCAAGCCATACCTACAAGAATCCCACAAAAGCCCGTGAATTTTGTCTAATTCACTCCACCAGTTTGATTGAATTCACAGGTCATTTAGTGGGTCTGGGTAGAAATGGCCACAAGTCTAATTCATGATAAATCAAAATACATATCAATTTAACCAATCCGGTGGGGAAAATATTGTCACGCATGTTGTTTGCTGAAAGGTGACACAGCAGGGAGCTAACTGTACAGTTTCGTGATGCCTTTTTGGCTCTGCATGATGCTGGGAGTGATGTCTTCTTCCACTGGAATCTCCTCGCCTTTCATATAATACTCTTTTGTGAGTCAGATGTTACCCACGTATAAGTATTTTGGGTTATTTTGCCTTCCCTATTAATTTACAATTTTCTTGAAGTAAGGGATTATGATGCATTTTTGTATTACATTCAGCAAAATGTCATCCACAGACTAGTTACTCTAGAAATATGTAACAAATTAATATTTAAAAATCAGTGATTGATAGGCGAAGTATCTCACATTTCTTTGGGCTCTGCTCTAGTTAGTAATTCATTCCACACATGCTAGGAATAGACACATCCTGTGTTTCAGGCATAGTCCTTGTCACTGCAGGGATACAAATACAATAAGACATACTCGCTGCCCTCAAGTAACGTAGGGGAAACATAGGTGAGAATAAATATTTTAATATGATACAGAATACAGTATATCTTATTAGAGAGGTCCAAACGAAAGGCTATGATGGACTTGAAGGAGAGGCCTTGTTATTTTATTTATTAATTCACTTTTCGTTTATTAGCTACATATTCCTTTTAGGCAGGCACAGAGGAAACATCAGTGAGTGATGATATCAGCGATCACCTATGTAGGGGTTGCCATGAGGTATATGTTATTTTCAGCACACTACAAATAGTAATTCATTAAATCCTCACACAAAACGATGAGGTAGGTGTTACGACCATCCCTATTTGCCATGTGAGAAAACTGAGCAACGGAAGTTAAGGAGCTTACTTGCTCTGTTTAGGAACCACAGAGACACATTCATCAAACAGTTTCTTTTTTGTGGCTTAACCCCAAGGTGAGATTCATGCCTACAGATAGTTGTACACAGACCAGGATAGTATGAGTTTAGATTGATATTTTAGGTACTATTTTGAAATCAACTCATCTGAAATGAACTCTAAACTGACCATATTTGTCAGGTCAAGGAAGTGAATACATAATGAAGGATTTATAAATGTGACCATATGATAGTGGAACCCAGTTCCTCTTACTTAAAAGTACTTGTTATTAGAGAAGAATTCAAAATAAGACAAAGTGGGCTTCCCTGGTAGCGCAGTGGTTGAGAATCTACCTGCCAATGCAGGGGACACGGGTTCGAGCCCTGGTCTGGGAAGATCCCACATGCCGCGGAGCAACTAAGCCCGTGAGCCACAACTACTGAGCCTGCGCGTCTGGAGCTTGTGCTCCGCAACAAGTAAATAAAAATTAAAAAAAAAAAAACAAACCAAAATAAGACAAATTATGCTGGGGTAACCCAAATCCATGTCATCTATAACTCTAATGAAATATAATTGTTGGTATAATGTCACCTATATTTATATAATAAGATGTGGGAGGAAAGGCTTCATATTTAGGTATACAAGGTAAATTCTGTAGCATAAATAGATTTCTCAGAAAATATTTTCTCAATATTTCATCTGGGACTGAAGAATGATGTTTGCAAAAACATTTATTTAGCTCATGAGAAGAATAATTTTCTTCCTTGATAGCTTTTTAGCATAGAATAATATGAAGAATCATAGCATGTAGATATCTTGGAATAAACTTCAAGAATCTCACAAAAATATATCTCTGCTATAAAATGAAATAAGATAACCAAGTTGAATTCATTTTATTTGTAATATGTACTTTCAGCATGGTACATATTACACAAAGTAGAAACTTGAGACAAACTCTTGTTGAGTATATGTTTTGAACCCTGTGTAATAAATACATAAAGAAAATTGCCATAAGTTGTGAAAATCATTTTCTTCATTTCAACCAGGGGATTTGTTCTTTAAAATGATAATGTGGTGTTAAAAGTGTGATTGCAAAATGGCCTTGCTCTGGGGGCAGCTCCTGGGCTGCCTTTGTGGTTTCTGCTGATATAAATTTGATATTTTACAAATGCAGAATATGAAATATATTCCTAACGTGTTTCATACACTTAGAATACAACCAAATGAAAAACAGCATAGGCTTGGAACGTTTCTTGGCTGTGTGCTTAATGCACTATATCTAGAACATGTTAAATGTTATAGAAATAATTGAAACATTTCACACAGTGAAACATGCACTGCATTTTGCATGTTAAACTCATACTCTCTTCTTTAGTTATACAGGACTTTACATGACTGATGCACAAATGTTTCCCTTAGAATCAGGAACTCGGAGGATATGGTGTTTCTTTTTAGAAACCACTGTTAGGTAAACTTTGGAGGTATTTTAGACTTAATTTTGCCAACAACGGTCTATCTCTAAAGAAACTCATGAAGAAAGGTTTTTCTAAAAGTGAGTTACCGAGAAAACCTAGACAAGATTTCCTCTGTCACAATTTGAAATGACGCCTTTTGCTCCGTTTCCTCTCTGTTTTCTCCTTCCACCTCCTTGGTGAACGCTCTTTGCTTACCCTAGAATCACATCAGTATTTTCTCACTGATAAGCTGTAAATATTTAATCATTCAAATGTAACTCCTTTAATTTTGTATGCCGAGTGAGGTAGGTTTTTAATGAGATTCCCTGTTTCAATTTAAACAAATTGGAAGCTTCTCAATTCCTATGGAAAATTCAGGAATGAATAGCCCTAAGGGTTAATTCTTTTCTCATTTTTTAACTCCAAGTTACACTGAGTGCCTGATTAGGTGGCTGGTAGCTACAGAAAGATTTAGAAAGTCTGAAGTTATTCAACAATTGTTTTAAAATCATTATTCAATATTAATCTTTTAGTTTGAGACCTGGATGTAACAATTATTTATAGATCATTTAGAAACTACTTAATATATGTTTTATTCATTGATGGTACAACAGACAACATCGTTTATTTTTTGAACATGAACTGTCATTACCAGCATACCTCATGGGCCTACATATATTTCATTACTACTGTCCCCTCTGCTGCAGTGGTTCTCAAAGTGGGGTCCCTAGAGCATCACCAGGAGCATCTCTTAGAAACTTGTCAGAAATGCAAACTCACAGGTCCTACTCCAGACCTACTGAAAGGAAATTGGAGAACCCACTAGTCCGTGCTTTAACAAGCCTTCCCGATGATTCTGAGGCATGATCAAGTTTGAGAATGACTGTTCTAGAAGGATCCATACATTTTCCTGGCTACTGAGATGATGAGCTTTGATATCCCACTAGGATCTTTTCCCAATTACAGAATCTGTGGCAAGTTGGAGAGGAAACATGAATTAAAGGCAAAGAGATCTCCTGGAGATCTAACAGAAAACATTTATTATTAGCAATAGATAACCAATCTCAAGACTCTGGGTAAAATATTCTTCTGGCTTTCCCTCATTCTCCCCTATCCCCCATCTTTCCTCTACCAAAGTATACCTACAGGTGCGCACACACACACACACACACACACACACACACTTCCTAAAGAAACCAAATAAAGATGACTTTTTCCACTTTCATTTCAGCAAAGACATGACCTAAGATAATCAACTACCTCAAGAGTAGAAATTCCATTTTCCAGCCAACTCATGAATATTACCTGGCTCACTCAAAATGTTAGAGAGAAATTCAGAAAAAGGTAGGGACTGCTAATTATTTTGTCACCATGGTTAAGATCTAAAAGTAGAAATAAGTCATTGCCTCAAACTTAAAATTGGTCAAGTTAGTACACACAAATTAATGTGTGTGTAGGAATATATAGTTTAACTTATGGAAAAGTAATTTGATTTTATTTTTAAAGGTCCTGTAGGATAAAGCATTACACAAGTCTACTTAAATTTGTCCACACAATTATCTGACAATCGTCAAAGGCAGTATTATGAAGTACTGCATGTAGTTTAAGATGCGGATCTGAATCTGAGTTTCACCAGTTGTCATTTTGGTGACTTCTAGCACGTAACACAAACTGCTTGTTTTTTTAGTCTTCTCAATTGTAAAATGGAAAAAAATAACATGATCTGTCCCACAGTCATCTTTGGAAAAAATAAACAAGGTAGCGTATGTACAATGTCTGGCATGTCGCACCTATTCGTTAAATGTTAGGTATCCTTAAGCTGGATTTTCATTGCATGTGTTTCTTAATATCACATCCTCATTCTTATTTTATTTTCTTGATTACTGTGCTAAAACATTACCTTTGGAAACATACAGTGTAAAGTTTGCTTTCCACTGAATTTTCAGTAAATTATGAGCTTTCAATGTAATGATACGCATTTACTTTAGTCCCTCCTCCTTTTAAGAAAACTCCCTTAACATTTATATTAATGAGTCTTTTCAGTAGTTATAAGTCTGGACTATGCTCTTCCAAAGAAGTTCCCTCATAAATTAGCATTAATTGATGTCCAGTTTTTTGGAAAATGTTAGCACACATTATTTATGGCGCGTTCTGTTAGCGTGGCGCCTCTTAATGTGAAAAAAAAAGTTTTCAGAGGAGGTTCAAATGCTGTTTCCTTTGCTTGCAAAATGGTGAAATCCACGGCCTTTGCGTGTTTGGCAAACCCTCAGCAATATTTCTACTTGGAGAGCACGTAGGCCATCTGAAGTCAAGGGTAGATTTGCGATGGCTCTTGCTACAGTGCTTCTTTCCACGTTCATTTTGAGCCTGCATGAGCTGCAGGCTGCATGCAACCCAGTGACTGAGGCAGTCTCCTTAAACGTCAGTAAATATGCCTTGTATCCAAAATGAAGCCAAATATCAGAAAGGTTGCCATGACTTCTATAAATCCTAGGTTATGAGCAAAATACAGAAGCCAGTAAAAATCAAAAAAATGTGTTTAGTTTTACTGTTCATTATGTATCTATATGTGTGTGCATCTGCACTGTTTGAGCTTTTGCAAGTATCGAAATAGACCAGAGAAAAGGCAAGATTCCCTGAAAAATAGGGGTACAGTTTGGATACGTATTTTTTTAACTGTAGGGAAAACACGATACAAGGCTGTAAGCGGAAGAGTTCCTAAAAGTTGGGAAGATTTTTCATCGTGTTAAAAACATCTTGAACTAACGTGTTCTGACTAAAGGTTTGTATAGATGTGCTAGAAAGCCAGTCCTTAGAGATACGTGCCATGGGTGATTAGAATCTAGCACGTAATAAATTCTCAATAAATTGTGTCTGTTGTTTTTATTTTTCCCAGCCTTAAATATTTGGTGGTTTTTGTTTTGTTCTTTTTTCAGTTTTACTGTGTGTTTGCTGATTTGGGGTAATAAAAGACAAATAAAGAAGATTCTCCCACTTAGAGATAAATCTGTTCTTTGCTAGAAGAAAATCTGGAATTAGTCAATTCCTTCCATATAGCCAGTCATGTAAATATAAATCTATATTGGATTTTATTAGGAGAAAAACAGCTGATGGTATTCCCATAAATTTAGAGCAACAAAATATACCTATGAGGTTATTTGCATGAAATATAAGCCCCAATTAAATAAATAAAAGTCAAAAAATAACATTTTGGGGACTTCCCTGGTGGCACAGTGGTTAAGAATCCGCCTGCCAATGCAATGGGACACAGGTTCGAGCCCTGGTCCGGGAAGATCCCACATGCCGTGGAGCAACTAAGCCCGTGCGCCACAACTACCGAAGCTGCGCTCTAGAGCCCACGAGCCACAACTACTGAGCCCACGTGCCACAACTACTGAAGCCCGCACGCCTAGAGCCCGTGATCCACAACAAGAGAAGCCACTGCAATGAGAAGCCCGCGCGCCACAACGAAGAGTAACCCCCGCTCGCCGCAACTAGAGAAAGCCCGCGCACAGCAGCAAAGACCCAACGCAGCCAAAAATAAATAAATAAATAAGTTAATTAATTAAAAGAGATAAAAAATAACATTTTTAAGTTCCATTGTAAGCCCAATTTTTGAATAATAAATATGTTTACAGATATAACCCTTTCTCTAAAGAAGTTATACTTTTATTGAGATGATAGGGAAAAATGAGAGAAATAGAAACACTGTACAGGAGACTCTGTAATTTGTTGCCTGGTTGAATTCTCAATAATAGAAACACAGAGAAAGAAATAGTATTCTCTGCAGTCTCCAATTCTTCAAGATGTGAGTCAAGAGAGGAGCTGGTCCAGGAAGCAAGACCCTTCCCAGAGGGAGCATTTCACAAAAGATGGTCCCAAAGTCAAGGAGAAACATTTTTTAAAGCCGTATTAACAGATACGGCTGTTAACATACAGCAAATGAAGCAGAACTAACAAGGACGGAGAAAACAATTCCTGAGTTGAAAACAAAATGATTGGTTAGAAGCAGATAAGCCAAACCACCAAAGTGGATGGTCAAGAAGGCCAGGCTGAGAGCAGACTAAGAAGGGTGATAGGTGGTGAGCAGAGGCTGCTTCCACCATCATTCTGAAGTTGAATTAAGGCTGGTCTTTGGCATATCTAAGAGAATATGGACAGGATTTTAGGCATAGCATAAAGGGGAAAAAACAGCTTAGTTGGTGGAAAAGATACTGTCCATAGGTCAGATTTTATTAGCATCAGAGTGTCAGGGTAAAACAGAAACTTTGTAGGCATAAATATTTGGATGGAACACTGGTTTTGTCATCTGCCAATATTTTCCCCAGGAATCTGGAAGCCACATAGCATTCTTGACCTTTTCTTTTTTCATCTATGGGATGGGATCAATACCACTGTGAAATTCTTCTGAGGGGTACCAATGACAGTAGGTATTATCACCACAAGATGTAACACAAAATATGTTCTTATTAAATAATGCCTATTGTTATTATTTAGCCCAGTTTCCTACCCAGTGCTTGAATCCTCCTGGTACCACACACACCAATTTGCATTGTAATTAATGCTTGAATAAATAGTCTAGTAATTGGAATATTAATTGGCTAGCAATTAGAATTGCATAGTAATGGTCTTGTCGTTTTTACCACTAGAAGACCCCATTCTACCTATTAAAAATTTTTCTGCTGAATTAAAATATCCTCAGCCAATAACTTTTCTGCTTCTTTTGGTTTAGTCATTAGTAAATAATAAACCTAAAGTTTCTTTTACATAAGAGCATGTCCATACTGGTTTACACTCTCAAGGCTTTGTTGCTCTTTGCTTCTCAAGGCAAAATATCACTGTTTTCTCCTTACTCATAGGGACTCAGTGGTTGTGTTCTCTCTCTCTCTCTGTCTCTCTCTGAGTGTATTCTTCTATCTGAAAGAGGGAGTTTTGGTCTAATCACACCATGTGATTAGACCAATACAGAAAAAATCTCAAGGGTTATCTCTCTTGCCTCTAGGTATTACCCTTCTACTAAAGGATAGTCTAAGTCACATTAGCTTCTGAAAGCCGTATCACAGGATTAATTGTTACCTGAAAACTGGGTTCTCCTCTTGGTGGGTGTCAAGCCACAAGACAACCAAGCCGAAGATCAGGAGAAGGAAGGGTTTATTATTACGAGGATTTATTATTGCTTGCAGCAATTAAGGAGAACACTGGGGGATCCTTCCCAAAGCAGTGTCTTCCCAACAGCAAAATCGGGGGAGTTTTAAGCTAAGGGTACGTGCACATTCATGAAGGGGCTTGAGCAGAGGAGACTGCGGCATAGAATTGGGGTAAAGGTTGAAGGAGTCCAAGCTTTAGTTGATTGAAGTCACTTGAGGCTGAGAAAAGGTCAACATCTTCATGTCTTAGGTTCCAGTTGGTCTGGTGGTTGAGTGCAAGTCAAGAGGGCCAACATCATTCTGTCCTCCCCCTGGGTGTGGGCCTTAGTTCCTGCAGAACTCAAAGATATGTTATTATGTATCTCCCTTGAGGAGGAACTAGGACTCTGCTTCATCACTACACTCTTGTTTGACTGCCTTTTCTCTGTTCCTGCATTCCTTTGTCCCCCTGAAATCATGGATTACTGAGACCTGTGCAAGGGCAAGCATTGTGGCCAGGCTTAGGTCACAAAATGGCTTAGGCCAAAATGGGTTCTCATGTCAAGAAAGCCAAGCCTGATTCTCTTTCTCCGGGGACCCCCTATCCTATCTGCTTACACAAGAGCTCCTGGGTCTGAGGCACAGAAAGCCAAACTCTGACAAGGGCTGTTTGCAGCAAAGTGAGGGTTTATTTGTAGGGTGCCAAGCAAGGAGAATGGACAGCTCACGCTCAAAAGACCCGAACTCCCTGATGGCTTTTTAGGAAAGAGTGTTTAAAGACAGTGTTAGGGAAGAGCATCAGTGGATGCCTGGTCAGCTCGTGGACCTTCTTCTGATTGGCTGGTGGTGAGGTAACAATGTTTCAGGAATCTCGATCATCAGCCTCTGGTTCCAACCAGTCTGGGGTCTATGTGATCAGCTTGTAGTCACCATCCTCCACCAGTTGGGGGGGGAGGGTCTTAGTTTTTGCAGAACAAGTCAAAGATATGCATCAGACTGTTATCTACATCCCTTCAGGAGGAAACAGGAGTCCTGTGAGTCTACTGTTCTAATCATTAAATGCTTGAGTCTGCTCTTTGGAACTCAGGGAAGGCATAGGAGACTAAAGCCTTTTTTCTACAAGCAAGAAATGGGGGACACAGAGGGACTTTTTTACCCGGGAGGGCCCCCCCAGGGTCTTGCTTGGCTTCAGTCCTCCCTTTTCTTTGGGAGGTTCTAGTATTATTATATCACACATGGTTAAGCACCTGTAGGTAGGGTTCTTGACTTCTCAATGGTTTTAAAATAAACATTACGTAAAATTCACATATGCTACTCCAAACTATTTCTATAGCGTAGTTTTTATGAGAATAATTGGATGAGTTGAGGGAAACTTTTGACATAGGAGATAGCTTGATTACTTAATTTTTTCCATAAACAGATGTAAACTTTCTGAAGCTGGTATACAGCCTTTTTATTGACATTTTTGCTTTGAAAATTGTAATACCATGATGAAAATTCCTTTCAAAAGATGATAATCCATCTTCCATTTCTGTTTATGTCAGAGAATTCCAATTCATCCCCTCCACTAAAGACTGCAGTCATTTGCTCCTAATCGGTCTTCCTGTGCACTCTGTCCCAACTGCAGGGCAAAGCTGCACGAAACATCTCATTACAGAGGCAGAAAGCTGGCAATAAACATTTTCTGCAGCCTACGTTTCTGCCAGGAAAGGGCTTTGCTCCTTTGTCTAGCTAATGGTGTTCTAGGCTCTTAATTGTCTTACATCAAATATCTCCAAATACTTTAGTGTCCTCATAAGAAAAACAAAACCAACCATGATTTCAGGGCTGAAGCTCCATCACTTATTCTAGAATAAGGAAATCTGCCTGGCTCAGCAGTCCAACCCAGGGAGATGAAGAGGAAGCATCTTAGAGCTTGCATCACTCTAGGGAGACTTTACCCAAGCAGAAGACCTGGTTCCCCTCCCCTCTTTCTTTTCCCTCCCCTTCTCTTTTGGTTGTATTTAAAGGTTTTGTGGCTGGGTTAGAAAGCCAGGGAAGGTCAAGGAATTTTCACACCTTGCTGCCACAAATGACAATCTCTATAAAATGTGGGTATTTTTTTTTTTTCCAAAGAAAAGGAAATTTTCAGGAAAACTCCAGGAACAGCTTCCCCACAGCCCAGCTAGAGAGAGACCCTTAAGAGATTAGAATGTTGGTATAATGGTTTAGAGGAAAAGGTTTAGTCCAGACAATTTTATTTATGAAATATAGTGTTAAGGAGTGTAAGTTCTTAACCTGGGAACACACTGTGTTCAATTTAAATACATTAATACAGTCGTCCCTTGGTATCTACAGGACATTGGGACTTTGAGACCTCTGTGGCTACCAACATCTGCAGATACTCAAGCCCCTTATATAAAATGGCATGGTATTTGCGTATAACCTACCCACAGCCTTCCATATACTTTAATTCATCTCTTGATTATTTACAGCATCTAATACAATGTAAATTTTAATAAATATAATATAAATATATATAAATAATTGCCGCTGTGCAGAAAATTCAAGTTTTGCTCTTTGGAACTTCCTGGAATTAAAAAAAAAATTTTTTTTCCACCTGCAGTTGGTTGAATCTGCAGATGCAGAATCCTTGGATATGGAGGACTGACTATAGTCAGTGTGACTATAGTCACACTATTACTATTGTTGAACACGAACTGTGTGCCAAGAGTTAAATTAAGTCTTATTTCACCCTTCCAACAACCCCGTACAGGCAGACCTTGTTTCACTGCACTTCACTTTATTGCACTTTGCAGGCACTGCATTTTTTTTTTTTTTTTTAAACAAACTGAGGGTTTGTGGCAACCCTGCATCGGGCAAGTCTATCAGTGCTGCTTTTCCAACAGCTTTTGCTCATTTCAGGTCTCTGTTGTCATGTTTTGGTGTTTCTCTCTGTATTTCGAACTTCTATTATATTCCGGTAATTTGTGATCAGTAATTTTTGTTACTACTATGACTTGCTGAAGGCTCAGATGATGGTTAGAATCTTGAAGCAATAAAGTGTTTTTAAATTAAGGTATGTACATTGTTTTTTAAGACCTAATGCTATTGCATGTTTAATAGACTACCGTATAGTGTAAGCATAAATTTTATATGTACTGGGAAACCAAAAAAATTCACGTGACTTGCTCTCTTGCAATCTTTGCCTTATTGTGGGTATCTGGAACTGAACCCACAATATCTCTGAGGAATGCCTATGATGTAGGTACATTGTTTTCCAGTTTTACAGCTGAGAGAATTGAGGTGTACAAGCATTAGGTAGCTTGCGCATGGTCATTCCACGGGAGGGTATTGGTCCCACTTCTGTAGAGTCACATTTCTGTAAACGACACGTCTGGTCCGTGGATGCATCTTGCTTGGTTGACAGATAAAAATATTTCTGAGTCACATCGACATCACTTAATTCTCCCACCAATGATGTGTGCAAACATGTGCATGTTTTAGTGGAAACAGTCCCAACCCCAGCTCCACTCTGGTTGCATAAACAAAACTAGGCAAAAAGAGTGCATGCTTTTATTGGTTCTTTGGAATCCTAACTCTATTAATATAGTTGCTATATAGTAACTAAAAAAAAAAAAAAAATTCTGTTTCAACACTGAGTCAGAGTATGCAATCTTCATTTGTATGCCCTCATGGTCACTTCTCCTTATTATATACCCTGCTGCCTTTCATCATTCTTGTTTTACTTATCCTGCCTCTATTTTCAACAAATGTTTACAGAGGGCCTCCTGTGTGCCAGGCACTGTTGTAAGGATGGACGTTAGAGTTTTTAACACAATAGGGAAAAAAAAAAGCGCGCCACAACGAAGAGTAACCCCCGCTCGCCGCAACTAGAGAAAGCCCGCGCACAGCAGCAAAGACCCAACGCAGCCAAAAATAAATAAATAAATAAGTTAATTAATTAAAAGAGATAAAAAATAACATTTTTAAGTTCCATTGTAAGCCCAATTTTTGAATAATAAATATGTTTACAGATATAACCCTTTCTCTAAAGAAGTTATACTTTTATTGAGATGATAGGGAAAAATGAGAGAAATAGAAACACTGTACAGGAGACTCTGTAATTTGTTGCCTGGTTGAATTCTCAATAATAGAAACACAGAGAAAGAAATAGTATTCTCTGCAGTCTCCAATTCTTCAAGATGTGAGTCAAGAGAGGAGCTGGTCCAGGAAGCAAGACCCTTCCCAGAGGGAGCATTTCACAAAAGATGGTCCCAAAGTCAAGGAGAAACATTTTTTAAAGCCGTATTAACAGATACGGCTGTTAACATACAGCAAATGAAGCAGAACTAACAAGGACGGAGAAAACAATTCCTGAGTTGAAAACAAAATGATTGGTTAGAAGCAGATAAGCCAAACCACCAAAGTGGATGGTCAAGAAGGCCAGGCTGAGAGCAGACTAAGAAGGGTGATAGGTGGTGAGCAGAGGCTGCTTCCACCATCATTCTGAAGTTGAATTAAGGCTGGTCTTTGGCATATCTAAGAGAATATGGACAGGATTTTAGGCATAGCATAAAGGGGAAAAAACAGCTTAGTTGGTGGAAAAGATACTGTCCATAGGTCAGATTTTATTAGCATCAGAGTGTCAGGGTAAAACAGAAACTTTGTAGGCATAAATATTTGGATGGAACACTGGTTTTGTCATCTGCCAATATTTTCCCCAGGAATCTGGAAGCCACATAGCATTCTTGACCTTTTCTTTTTTCATCTATGGGATGGGATCAATACCACTGTGAAATTCTTCTGAGGGGTACCAATGACAGTAGGTATTATCACCACAAGATGTAACACAAAATATGTTCTTATTAAATAATGCCTATTGTTATTATTTAGCCCAGTTTCCTACCCAGTGCTTGAATCCTCCTGGTACCACACACACCAATTTGCATTGTAATTAATGCTTGAATAAATAGTCTAGTAATTGGAATATTAATTGGCTAGCAATTAGAATTGCATAGTAATGGTCTTGTCGTTTTTACCACTAGAAGACCCCATTCTACCTATTAAAAATTTTTCTGCTGAATTAAAATATCCTCAGCCAATAACTTTTCTGCTTCTTTTGGTTTAGTCATTAGTAAATAATAAACCTAAAGTTTCTTTTACATAAGAGCATGTCCATACTGGTTTACACTCTCAAGGCTTTGTTGCTCTTTGCTTCTCCAGGCAAAATATCACTGTTTTCTCCTTACTCATAGGGACTCAGTGGTTGTGTTCTCTCTCTCTCTCTGTCTCTCTCTGAGTGTATTCTTCTATCTGAAAGAGGGAGTTTTGGTCTAATCACACCATGTGATTAGACCAATACAGAAAAAATCTCAAGGGTTATCTCTCTTGCCTCTAGGTATTACCCTTCTACTAAAGGATAGTCTAAGTCACATTAGCTTCTGAAAGCCGTATCACAGGATTAATTGTTACCTGAAAACTGGGTTCTCCTCTTGGTGGGTGTCAAGCCACAAGACAACCAAGCCGAAGATCAGGAGAAGGAAGGGTTTATTATTACGAGGATTTATTATTGCTTGCAGCAATTAAGGAGAACACTGGGGGATCCTTCCCAAAGCAGTGTCTTCCCAACAGCAAAATCGGGGGAGTTTTAAGCTAAGGGTACGTGCACATTCATGAAGGGGCTTGAGCAGAGGAGAACTCAGCATAGAATTGGGGTAAAGGTTGAAGGAGTCCAAGCTTTAGTTGATTGAAGTCACTTGAGGCTGAGAAAAGGTCAACATCTTCATGTCTTAGGTTCCAGTTGGTCTGGTGGTTGAGTGCTTCAGGCTAATCTTCACCATTGAAACACACAAAATGGCTTAGGCCAAAATGGGTTCTCACGTCAAGAAAGCCACGCCTGATTCTCTTTCTCCGGGGACCCCTTATCCTATGTGCTTACCAAATGACAGCATATTGTCATCTTAAAACCCTTTCCAGGAGCTAATCCATGCATCGATCCTTCCACTGACTGAGTTATTTGAGCTTGGCATTCCACATGTATACAGTGTGAAAAAGCGTTTCTATTGAATTTACATAGATTTGAGAAACTGTGAGAGATTCTCTCTCACACCAGGTTGATAGAGTCCAAAACTCCCTGACAGTTGATATCTGAACAGAGTTGTTGGGTTTTTGTTTGTTTGTGTGTCTGTTTGACCCAGCTGTGTGGATCTTATTTGCACCATCTAATCACCCTCTTGAAACTCAGAGAGTAAGGAATTCTCTACTTCATAAGAGAATGTAGAGACAGGAGGACTAATGAAATGCCATTTATATAAAAACAAACCCCTAGATACAGAGAACAGGGTAGTAGTTACCAGAGGGGAAGGAGTGGTGGGAGGTCGAAATGGGTAAAAGTGATCAACTCTTTGGTGACAGATAGGAACTAAACTTCTGGTGGTGAGCACACTGTAGGGTGATACAGAAGTGGAAATATAATGTGGTACACGGGAAACTTACAGAATGTTATAAACCAAGCTACCTAAATAAAAATAAATTCTAAAACTGTTGTTTATATACTTTTGCACTTTTGATTTATTTTCTCCATGTTCCTGCTGCCTTTTCATTCCAGGCTCTATTTTCCCTTTCACCTTTGTGACTAGCCATGTAAAAGAAATTTAGTAACTTTGAATTTTAGAAAAACTGTATTTCAACAGTAAACAAACAAAAGTGACCACAGGGGTGTCATGTTCCCAATAAATATTAGAGTCTGACGTAGGTTGGTTTTTTTCCTGACTGCTCTGGGAACTATGAAGCTCCACCCATCAGTCTATACTAGATTCTTTGACTTATTCACTAAATGTTCTGCACTCAAGGCTGACCATGGGGATTGTACTATTAAATGACTTTGCTACAGCTTGAAGCAGAAATCTGTGTCAGTCAACATGCCTGAAGGAAATGGGGAAGTCCATTTCAATGAACTGTATTCTCCATTGTAAAAAAAGGTGAAGGTTGTTGATAAAGCAAAATATATATAGCCAAGTCCTCAGAATTTGTTACCTTGCTTAAAGACAAACTTTCTCTTAAAAAAGATAGACATGGATCTACCCAGAAGAGCTTCAGAAAAGGTTCATATTTAATTTTTTTGAATTTTTTAAAAATTAATTTATTAATTTATTTATTTTTGGCTGCATTGGGTCTTTGTTGCTGCACGCGGGCTTTCTCTAGTTGCGGTGAGCAGGGTCCACTCTTCATTGCGGTGCGCAGGCTTCTCCTTACGGTGGCTTCTCTTGATGCGGAGCACGGGCTCTAGGTGCGCAGGCTTCAGTAGTTGTGGCACATGGGCTCAGTAGTTGTGGCTCGCAGGCTCTAGAGCACAGGCTCGGTAGTTGTGGTGCACGGGCTTAGTTGCTCCGCGACATGTGGGATCTTCCCGGACCAGGGCTCGAACCTGTGTCCCATTGCATTGGCAGGCAGATTCTTAACCACTGTGCCACCAGGGAAGCCCCGAAAAGATTCATATTTACAAAGCATTGATCTGGGGCTTCCCTGGTGGTGCAGTGGTTGGGAGTCCGCCTGCCGATGCAGGGGACACGGGTTCGTGCCCCCGTCCGGGAAGATCCCACGTGCCGCGGGGCGGCTGGGCCCGTGGGCCATGGCCGCTGAGCCTGCGCGTCCGGGGCCTGTGCTCCGCAACGGGAGAGGCCACAGCAGTGAGAGGCCCGCGTACCACCCACTCCCCAAAAAAATCATTGATCTGCTAAAATAAGGGCATTGTCTTTTTTTTTTTTTTTTTTTGTAGCTGTGATTGCTCTATCAAAAAGCCAAAAGCAAATCACAGAAGACATATAGTTATGTCATCAAAGAGAAGATGCAGGTGCAGGTCAAGATGAATTTACATTTCAGATTGGTCTACGTAATCCATTACAATTTTTCAGGACCCAAATTTCTGACACCTCTCCTTTCAAAAGCTCTATTTCCCACACTATTCAGTAGCCCTATTGCCTGGAATCAAGTTCAAGCCACAATGTCTAATGTAACAAAAATGCAGAAGAAAAACTGACATTTTCCAAGTGTTCACAGAAGACAGACTCCAACAAAATTTCACTGATATTTATGATTACTCATCAGTTGGTGCTCCCTAAATAGCCTGTTCCTAAAACTTCTGAAACTAGTTTCCCTTGGATTCAATGATCTTAGAAAAAGAACTGAACTACAGATCAGATGGAACTCTGAAAAGAAATTAGGTAAAAAAACCTACTCAAGTATGGGGGAAATTAAAGAGGGAGGAGTAACTGGAAATCTCAATCAGAAACCATTTTCAAATGGATGTTTTATTACTTTTAGGAACATGCAATAACAGGTACAAACATCTGGCCGTTTACCCCCAAGCAGGAGCACCACCTGACACGCTTAAAACATCATTTTAAATAAAATAGAGCATATCAGCTACACATGGCTAAAGTTGGTTTTAAGAATTCTTGAGTTTTCTTTTTTAATTATCTAAACTTGTTATCCCATAAACAACGTATCTAGTTTTAAGATGACCCGAAACCCAATCCAATCCATTTGCATAATAGTGAATTCCAAATGAGTGAAAAACTAGTAAGTTTTCACCACACTTACATTTTAGTTCAAAAAAGCAACATTACTATGAGCAGGATGTGATGGGCACACACATTTTTTGAAAGGTGAATAAACGTGAATAAAACAAATACCATTTAGGGGTCTAAAGTGGTAGCATAAGAAGAAGCAGTCACCTGACCTTTGGGCCAGGGACATATAAGATGTGATTTAACGTATGATTCCTCTCACCTTTCCTGGTGTTCTTCCCCAGTGCAGGTGTTGATTGCCACTTAGGTAAAACTTCTTGCAGCATCTTTACCCATATTTAATAGTCTATTGATCAAGGCTGCTGAGTGATGATTAGACTCATGGGCTTTCCAAATTCTGGTGCCACCATGCACAACTCTGTGACTTGGAGCAACTTATCTGCTCTCTGCATGTTTATAATTTGGGGATAATAACAGCACATTTTTTCATAGTTCTGTGGATCAAATGAGATCACACATTAAAATGCTTAAAACAGTGTATACCACATATTAAGTCCTTAAAGACTTAATTATTGTTTGCCCCAAGGCAGATAACTTAGAGCAAATATCCTAATATTTCTTCCATTCAACCAGCGCTCAGGCTTTGCAAACTGCTGTGCTCTGCAGTATGAGAAGCAGAATCTTATACAACCAAAATTTTTATTTCTATTTGAGTATAGTTGCTTTGCAATCTTGCGTTAGTTTCTGCTGTACAGCAGAGTGAATTGGTTATTCATATACATATATCCTCTCTTTTCTAGATTTCCTTTCCATTCAGGTCACCACAGAGCACAGAGCGTAGAGTTCCCTGTGCTATACAGTGGGTTCTCATTAGTTATCTATTTTATGCATAGTAGTGTATATATGTCAATCCCAATCTCCCAATTCATCCCACTTCCTTCCCCCCTTGGTATCCATGTTTGTTCTCTAAATCTGTGTCTCTATTTCTGCTTTGCAAATAAGTTCATCTGTACTATTATTCTAGATTCCACGTGTAAGCAATATTGTACGATATTTGTTTTTCTCTTTCTGACTTACTTCACTCCGTATGACAGTCTCTAGGTCTATCCATGTCTCTGCAAATGGCACTATTTCATTCCTTTTTATAGCTGAGTAATATTTCATTGTGTATATGTACCACATCTTCTTTATCCATTCCTCTGTTGATGGACATTTAGGTTGCTTCCATGTCCTGGCTATTGTAAATAGTGCTGCAATGAACATTGGGGTGCACTTGGAATTATGGTTTTCTCCGGGTATATGCCCAGGAGTGGGATTGCTGGGTCATATGGTAATTCTATTTTTAGTTTCTTGAGGAAACTCCATACTGTTCTCCACAGTGGCTGTACCAATTTACATTCCCACCAACAGTGTTAGAGGGTTCCCTTTTCTCCACATCCTCTCCAGCATTTACTGTTTGTAGATTTTTTTGATGATGGCCATTCTGACCCGTGTTAGGTGATACCTCATTGTAGTTTTGATTTCCATTTCTCTAATAATTAGTGATGTCGAGCATCTTTTCATGTGTTTGTTGGCCATCGTATGTCTTCTTTGGAGAAATGTCTATTTAGGCCTTCTGCCCATTTTTGGATTGGGTTGTTTGTTTTATTGATATTGAGCTGCATGAACTGTTTGTATATTTTGGAGGTTAATCCCTTGTCGGTTGCCTTCGTTTGCAAATATTTTCTCCCATTCTGAGGGTTGTCTTTTCGTTTTGTTTATGGTTTCCTTTGCCATGCAAAAGCTTTTAAGTTTAATTAGGTCCCATTTGTTTATTTTTGTTTTTATTTTCAT
>NC_041227.1:129587366-129695428 GCF_002837175.3 Physeter macrocephalus
CTTTTCTCCATTGTATATTCTTGTCTCCTTTATCAAAGATAAGGTGACCATATGTGTGTGGGTTTATCTCTGGGCTTTCTATCCTGTTCCACTGATCTATATTTCTGCTTTTGTGCCAGTACCATACTGTCTTGATTACTGTAGCTTTGTAGTATAGTCTGAAGTCAGGAAGCCCGATTCCTCCTGCTCTGTTTTTCTTTCTCAAGATTGCTTTGTCTATTCGGGGTCTTTTGTGTTTCCATACAAATTGTTACAATAAAAATTTTATCCAGTTTTATACATAATTTAAAGCAGTTTTTCATTTAGTGGAGGAGAAAAAATTTCTGCAATTATCTATAGAAAGTGACCATTGACTCTGTGATTGGACCAGTAGAGGAAAGCAGACGGATTTATAAGCAAAGAATTATACCACATTGATAGACAGACTAGAATCAGGATGTGTTTGAGGGAGGATGGATGAACTCTTCTTGAGGGGAAGAAATGAGGTCAGATTTCAGAGCTAAAGTGCCTTGACCTGGTCTGGAGGAGGGGTGAAGGCAGGGACAGGCATCCAAGGCAAGTGACCCAGGTACACGATGGCAGGCAGACATAGAAGTCAGAGAGGGCTGTGCATTTAGCACCTGTCCATAACCCTGCATAGCTGAAAGAAGGGGAGGGGCACAGGAGATGAGGCAGTAAGGAGACAGCCATTCATATTCCAACTTGTTGCAGGTATGGAAAATTGATGATGAAAGTCTGGTAGAATAATGATGTCTGTAAGTCCAGTGGTACCAAAGCATTCACTCAACTACACACTCACTGGGCACCATTATTTCAATTTGTCTTCTCTGATCTTATTCAATTTAGGTCTCATAGCTTCCTCAAAAAACATGCTTGAAAATAGAAATTGTTATAAATAAAGTTATTTGAGGGGCTTCCCTGGTGGCGCAGCGGTTGAGAATCCGCCTGCCGATGCAGGGGACGCGGGTTCGTGCCCCGGTCCGGGAAGATCCCACGTGCCGCGGAGCGGCTGGGCCCGTGAGCCATGGCCGCTGAGCATGCGCGTCCGGAGCCTGAGCTCCGCAACGGGAGAGGCCACAACAGTGAGAGACCCGCATACCGAAAAAAAAAAAAAAAAAGTTATTTGAAATTACTTGCTTTTGAAAAGAAGAGCCCTATGTACTTTCCTTTTAAGCCACTTTACTTTTGGCAAGAATTTTAGAAAACCTCTCCTTAAAAAAAAAAAAAAAAAAAAAAAAAAAAAATATATATATATATATATATATATATATATATATATATGTATAAGTTTTCCTTCCTAGAGGCACAATACTCAGACATGAGGAAATATCAGTCAAGAAGACAAAATAAACATGTAATTCATAAGCGCCTAGAGCCAACTGGAATATACTGAAGACTGTAATAAGTCTCAGACTGTGTGTGTGTGTGTGTGTGTGTGTGTGTGAGAGAGAGAGAGAGAGAGACAGAAAGACAGAGACAGAGACAGAGGAAGAAACAAGGAGGGGGAGAGATGGAGAGACAGGATGGAGGGAGAAAGGAAAGAAGGAAGGAAGGAAAAAAGAAGAGAAGGAAAGAGAAAATCTCCTTTAAGACTTTTGGTCTGTGATGTGGATTATTGGGAATGATAGCACCATTCTCTCCCAGACCGTAGCAGGACAGTATTAGTCAGCCGACAATTCCTCCAGGGATTGAGGGTTGGCAAATGATGGTTGCTTTGGAGTTTTCTCTGTGGTCTGTCTCAGATCAAATCTATCCCGCCCTGCGTGCCTCTCATCATTATAGAACCTACTGTTAGTGCTGGTTCCACATGGCAAATAGCATGACTATATTACCCAGGAATGGAAGAGCTGCGATGGGGTGAGAAACTGAATGAAGTACAAATCCTTTCCTCGTTCTAGGCAACTCCAAGTTCAACATAACTATTTGAATCCATGAAACTTTATCTCAGTCTTGTTTGTAAGGTAACTAAGTGCTAAAAAGAAGTTTTGGGGGGACACTTGGCATTATGTAGGTAACAAAAGATCTTAAAGTCTACGAGAATAAAGCTACAATCTTCATCTTGTTTGAGGATAAGTCACTTTCCTCATAGAAAAGAATCTATTCCAGGACACAGAGGGCACCTTGAGCCTGGGCGGGCCATTCTCCTCGGTCCTAAGAGGGAGGAAGATTAATGCCAATGAGTCCCACAGCTGGAAGATTGTGCTTTACCGGGTGGGTTAATGACATAATTTCTGCTTCACGAACAAGAGCCCTTTAAAATACAGGAAGCAACGCAGCTTAGTGGAGAGAGAACTGTCTTTGGAGCTGATGAAGCCCAGGTTTATTTTTCAGCTCTGCCATCCGAGCAGTCACCTAATCACAGAGACATTTTAAAGATTAGATAAACCTTACGGCAAGTGCCTATGTGTGTACCTGGCACATGGTAGGCCCAAAATACTAACCATTTTTCACACAAATAATAAAAAAGTTACAGTGCAGCAGAAACTGAAATTCAATGCAAAGTTCATTTTCAGTGGTGGAAAGTCAAGGACAAACGTAGGAATCCGTGCAAAGCAGAGAGAAGATATTAGTGCAAAAGGTACATTTCAAGAAATCCCAGGAAATTAGCAAAGACAAGGCCAAGACAATAGGAAAAACATGAGGACCACCCACCCTCCACTCCTCTGCCCTCCCTAAGAATCTGCAGACTTAGTTAGAAGAGGTTTGCCCCTGAGTGTAAAATGTCTTTCCTCTCAGTTTTATTTAAAAGGAGGGGCTAGGATGACCTTAAGTGACCCCGTGGCTAGGTCAGTAAAGTGCTGACGGTGTCTTTGACACCGTGTGTTTAATATGCAGATACGGAGATTCCTAGCAAGGCCCTTAATTAGCTGTAGGGCTTTGAATATGGATGGAATGGTGATTTAATGGCTCAAGTCTTTGCTTTCTTTACCTTTAAAGTAAGAGAAATGAGCGATGTTATCTAAATTCTCATTGAGTACCAAGAAACAACTGCGTTTTCAAGGATCCGGACAGTGAATGATGAAGCGGAATGATACAGATAGGCTAGGACCCCGTCTACTGCAGAGGTGAGCATTAAGCAGCTGTCAGTCAAGTCTAGCTGCTGACTCTCGTATTGTAGCAAAGTGCTATTTCCCATTCATCGATATACCCGTAGGCAATACTTGTTGATTTTAAGGAGCCCCTCCTGTCATTATATGCACATTATATGTGCAGACACAAGTATGTATCATCTATTATGGGACCCAGACTTGGAAGGGGGCTGGGGGGAGAAAGAAAACATTCCCACTTGCTTTGTTTAAAAGATTTAGATTTTTTTTCTTTTATTTATTTATTTTAATTCAAGAGAAAACCAGCTAATTCAGCCAGACAGTAGCTGTGTCTTTTGGCAGTGGAAATAATCTAATAAAAGCATCACCTTTCAAAAGGGAAGGTGAGCGGGGGAGGGGAAGAAAGAAAACCCATCTGAGACATCGGTAACGTCATTTCAGCCCCAAATACATTTCACTCTGGGTTTGTATTCTTTGGACTCACGCAGCCTACAATGGTTTTTATCCCAAGTTCATGCCACCAGAGTTGGAATTCATAACACAAACATTGAGACCAGGCCGTGATTGACAGTTCTGACTCTGTTAATACCTCGTAGTAGGTCTTCTACCTCGGTCAGAAGTTAAGATTTATTTTGACAAGCTTTCTGCTGGTTTTGTAGACTAGAATTTTTATAGTGAGGGTTATCCCAGAACCATATATATATAGATATAGATATATAGATATAGGTATAGATATGTACGTACACACATATACGTATATATATCTGGCGTAGATTATCAGAATCCATAGCAAAATGGTAGCCAACCCTCTCCCCTGCACACCAGACATCACAGTTCCTAGAACTTGGTTTTAATTAAGTTATTACCAACTTCAGTGGGTAGGATCTGGATCCTGCTTTTGAGGCGGAACCAGACAAGACGTGATCACGAAGGTAAACTTCACAATTAAGGAAGACTCCCTGATATTTAAATTTTAAAAAAGACCTTGACATTTTCCTGAGGTCACTGTCGATTCCTCACCTCCGAAAGAGCCTTTTGGTATCCTTTTCAAAAAGAGTGTTTCCATAGCGTTTTGGATTAAGACCACTGAGATTTTTCAAGAATGAGTAAATGAGGGTGACATTTCTCAAAGTGATGATCTGAAGAGGCTTCGTTAGTAGAACACATGGGTTTTTAGAACAGACTGGTATGTATAGCAGGATGGAGAAAAGGGACCATACCATGATTCTTATGATAAGAATACTCATTCATTTCTTTTTAACATACAGGTTCTAGTTTTCAATAGTGTCTCCATTAAAAATACAGTGAAGCTTAGAATACGTATATATGCATATATATGTATGTATATATATATTTAACTTAGTCATAACTTTGTTGTCATTAGACAAAAAAAAAAAAAGTCTTTACTCTTTACTTCTTAGAGATGTATAAGAGTCTGCTGATGATCCCGTGGTAATATCAAGAGTCTGCTGAGGGCTGAACCAAACGGTGATGAAATGAAGTACTGCTGGGGTTAATTCAAGCTTAGAATACGTATATATGTATGTATATATATATTTAACTTAGTCATAACTTTGTTGTCATTAGACAAAAAAAAAAAAAGTCTTTACTCTTTACTTCTTAGAGATGTATAAGAGTCTGCTGATGATCCCGTGGTAATATCAAGAGTCTGCTGAGGGCTGAACCAAACGGTGATGAAATGAAGTACTGCTGGGGTTAATTCTGCAATTGTTGGGTATTTATCACAAAACAGACTGGCTTGCTATGCTTCATGAGACCAAGAATGCACTCTCAAAAAAAAAAAAAAGGAATTATAAAAGATTTAAACATGTTTAGACAGGGTCATCTTTATGGTTTCAAACAATCCTAATTAGACCCAGAATTCTAAAGACTCAAAAGAGATTCAATAAAATTTCATAGTTTTTATCTGTGTATCAGTAACTAGAATCGATTTCTTATCCATAAAGGAGAAATCACACAAAATAAAATGAATAGCCATTCAACAGTTCTTTAAAAAAAAAAATGCATTAGTTATCTGTGTATGAACAGGCTCAGTGTCAACTCCTAGACAGGTATCCACAAACACGTTGAATTTATAGTTTGTCTGGGAACACCAAACATCAACTTAGCAGCAGGTAAGATAACTACAGAGCGTGGAAAAAACTATAAGTGACACAAATAAAATAATATACTAGAGGACAGATGAGGGAGACTAACTGAGGATAGAATAGTAAGAGAAGGCTTTTCTAAGGAGGGTAAACATGAAGCAGCCACGAGAAGATCTTGGAGCCCAGCGTTCAAAGAAATGCAACAGCAATGATAATTTGCAGCGAATGAATAGGCTTGGCCCATTCCAGCAAGAAAGCAGTGGGAATAGAGACAGAGCTTGGTGGTGGGGGAGTGGAGGGGTCTGGGGAGTTGGGTTGAGAGAGGCAGGCTGGAGCCAAGTGATTCATAGATTTTTAGGCTGATGTAAATTTTTCAAAAATATATAATTTTAGTACAAGAGGCCTTGGAAGACTTTGAACAGGGGCATGAGATAGATTCTCATTTTTAATGTTTACCATGGAAACAGTGTTTAGAATGGACCAGAGAGAATAAAAAAGTAGAAAGCAACGAGATTCATAAGATATCCTTAATCTCTACTTGATTGAAAATCATGGTGGTTTATACTACAGTCTCATTAGTGCACATGGAAAAAATGGGCAGATTTCATACACATCAGAGCAATAAGATCTAGACTTTGGATTTGATGTAGGGGTGAGAATACCATTTAGACCAATGCTAGTTGCTAAGGATCATAACACATGAGAAGATTAATACCTGCTAGTGGAAAGTCCAGTCAGCAGTGGAGAGGGGCGGGCTTAGGTTTGGGGGGGTGCCTTTGGTCCCAGCCATTCATGGACCCAGATGGAGAGAAGCTCTACCATTTTCAAAATGTAGTTTACAAAGTTATTTCAGGGCATCAACATTCAGCTACGAAATACGGAAAGAAAAAAAAAGAACGCGCTCCCACTTCTTAAAAACTTCAGCCCCAAAGTGACTTACACCACTTTTGCTCGCATTTCGTTGGTGAGAAAGAGTTGGTTGACTCTACTTAGATGCAAAGGGGATTGACAAGTGTAGTTGTTGGCTCTGCAGTTGCGCTCAGTAACGACTCTGCGCTGTAAACTGGGGTCAGGAGCCGTTCCTGCCACACTGAGTGAAGAAATACCCATTCTCATCTTCTGAGTGGTAGGTATTTCTGATTTTTAAAAAAATCAGGGAGAGGGCTTTTGATTTCAATTCAGTTATGCCTGTAGAATAAAGTTGTATAATTTTCAGGTCACAGATGTTTTTTGTGTCAGAGGCAAACTGCTCACTGGCGTCGAGTGCTTTAGGGAGACTTCAGAAGAATAATGCTCAATGCTCAGACAGCCAAGCTGCGCTGTTATAAAGTTAAGTTGCCACCAGGATACAGGTACTATTTGCCCAGGATATTTCAAGCTTGGTATAATTTGTCCATTGTCCCCTCTGTCTTAGATTACTTGAAAATAAACAGTGTAATTTCATCTGATTATAACCGGCTAGCCACTAACAAGTTCTCCTTTGTTATTCCATTCAATATTTTATTTGGACATTGTTTAATGTGTGAGTAGCCAATAGGCAATAAGAAATTGTAGTTCTCCAAAGGGTAACTGAAGGTTTATTCCTTACATGAACAATCTCAAAATAGACATTATGCTTTTAACTCATTTTTCTGTTGTCTCAGGCTTGAGGTTTTACATATGCTAAGTTTCCCATAATAAGGCTCCCATTACATAAAAACTTAAATATGCCTAGTGTTTTGTTTTGTTTTTCATTGCCTTTGTCAACCACAGTCAGATTTTCCCATCTATTCCTAAAGCATCTGAATTCAGATACAATTCATTTCCTTAAAAGGAATCTCAACCTTATTAAGCCATGATGTAGACCTAGAGTGGTCTTTCAGACTAATGAGAAGTTTAGAGTTGCTGTTTTCCTCACTGGAAGGAAATACATATATGAAACAATTTTTTTGTCAGACAAAAGGGTATTGAAGCCGTGTAATATTTTTAAGATACTCTTCTTAGAGTACACAGGGAAAAAAACTTACAATTAAATATGGTAGTGCATGGAAAGCACTTAGCACAGTTATTGACACTTGGGCAGGACTCAATAAACTAAATGTTATGATAATAAGAATGAATTGTGTTATTAAGTATCATAACTGGACTTGATCATCCTCTTGGACGCTGAAGCCTCAGGCAGAGCATGTATGTTAAGATGATCCCTTTCTCTTCCCCAAACCACACTGAAATACTATGAGGATTTAAGGATGTAACAGTAAAGGTCCTATGAGGACAAATCTGTCGTTAACTACTGCGAATTTCTCGTGTACAGAAATGCAGCTGGGGCGGCAAACTAAGCAGAAAAAAACAGTCATATAAAGCCTTTCAACGTAGATTTTAGCTGTAGATTATCCTGTAGAATGATTACCCCTCACTTACTTCCCAGTACCTTTTTTTCACTAATTCGAAAAAAAGAGGAAAAAAACTTCTCGAAAGTTGGAAAGCACCTTAATACATTATATTTTAACTATAAACGTTTCTCTAAAGTTTTTTAAAATTGTAGTAAAATGCACATAACAACATTTACCATATTAACCATTTTAAAATATACAGCTCAGGGGCACTAAGTTCATTCACATTGCTGTAACCGTCACCACCATCCGTACCCAGGACTCTCGTTGTCTTGCCATACTGAAACTTGGTACCCATTGAACAGTAAGGGTACCCAGTTCCCTTCACCCCATCTCCTCACAACCACCACTCTGCTGTCTTTATGAATTTGACTATTCTAAGTACATCATATAAGTGGAAAAATACAGGATTCACCCTTTTTTGGACTGGCTTATTTATTTCACTTAGTATAATATCCTCCAGGTTTGTTAATGCTGTATAATGTGTCAAAATTCCCTTCCTCTTTAAAGCTGAATGGTCTTCCATTGTACGTAGATACCACATTTTTTTCACACATTTATTCCTTGATGGAAACTTGAGTTGTTTCCTCCTTTTGGCCATTGTGAATAATGCTACTGATAAACACGGGTGTACAAATATCTGGTCAAGACCCTGCTTTCAATTTCAGTTCTTTTGCATATATAAATTCCAAAAGTGGAATTGCTGAATCATAGGCTAATTCTATTTTTAATTTTTAGAGGAATCGCCACTGCTGTTTTCTATAGCAGCTGCGCCATATATATATATGAACATATACACATATATACACACATATATATCTCATACATCCCAAATTTTTTTTTCAGTCCTACACTTAAGTCTTTGATTCATTTTGACTTAATTTTTGTATGTGGTATAAGGTCAAAACTTTTAAATCATGAATTTAAATTGACATCTGAAATCACTTAATTCAGAAATGGATTGGATTTAAATATCATTTGGTATAATATTTGAACTAACAATTAAATTCCTTTTAAAATAATCATAGAATATTTTTTCAACCTGGGCTATCTCCTACTTTTCCTTCAAAATTCAACTGAAGTGCTCCACTCTGTTCCACTCTGGAAGAATTCCAAGACGCCTTCTCAACATATACTTATCTTGAGTGGACTTAAATGACTCATTTATGAGCTTTTCTGCTGTACCCACCATAACTGACGATACTTTTTATTCACTTTGCCTCCAAGAAACTGTTAATCCTTAAGGCAGAAATTATATCCTTGTATTCCCAAATTCTCCTCCAAAGTTTACATCCCAAAAATCTGTTCAGAAGGCATAAATGCAGGAGGATAATCTTCCAGCCTCCCTGCCTTATAAGATATACCACTCATTTTTGGCTCCGTTAAATTACAGCAACATATTTTTCTTCACTGCAATTATCATATTGTTCCTAGCTCTGCCTTAGATCAAGTAATGTTCATCTTTTATTTGAGAGTCCTCCAGTTATTTTATCACGACCATCATGAGGTTTCCTAACGTCCAGTCTTCTGTTCCAAAACAAACTTCTTCAGATCCTTTCCAGACTCAATCACCCACTTCATTCAGCTATGGATTTGTATGTTGAGAACTGGGGGCAGTGAGAAGCCATTTCCTTTGGAGTTTTTAAGGGCGAAAATAGAGGAACACATATAAAATTCTCATAAAACCACACAAACTCTCTGGAATCACAACTTTGGAAAATTACTTCTGCATCAGGAGAACGAGAAACTATACACGGAAGATACATGCTCAATTATTCTAAGTTTGAAAATGAATCCAATTAATATTTTGCAGTTTGCAAAATTTTCTCCCTCGACATGCAGAGAGCAAATCCTCACCTTGTCCATATCTCTCAAGCCAGTCACCTTCTGTAAACGTGCAAGCTTCTTTAGAACTGTACGTCGCTCTTTCCAAGAAGCTAGCTCATTTTCATAATACAAATTGATCAGATTTTCGAAGACAGATATGGAGTCTCCCTAGCCTTCTGGATTACCTAAACCTAAAGTGTATCATAATATCCCATTCTCCATTTTTTAATTTTATCCCTTCTCATAGTCTTTCCGTATATATTTTTTTCCTCCGTCTGAGTTTTTTGTAAATAAGATGTGTAAGTTGGAGAATTCCAACTGGACTAAATCCAGCACTCATATTTCATCCACAGTTTTGTATCCGACTGCTTTGGGAGGAAGAAAACACTAATAAGCTCTAAGTTCGCAATGACAAATGTGGACTTCATCTCGAATTCATGTATGGGTGACATTTGCATGAGGATTTCTTTGCCACCCTAATGGTTAAATTTCAAAGCACATCTTTCCTTTTATCTTCAGCTGAATGAGACATCAAAATAAGGGCCAGATAAAGGCGGAAGTCTTTTGTCTGAAACTGCCCGGGCCTGGCCAGCTGTGATGAAAACTGTCTGAAGTTTCACAGGCTTCTTGTCTGGCCTGGAGCTGGTGTTTGCCTCTTTTCTTTTGGAGATTTTAAAGGAATATTGCATTTTAGCACACAATGTTGTGAGGGACAATGGGAGGCCTGTTCATGGTGGTGTCTGAATGTAGAATTTTAAATCATGTGTTGGATAATAAACCGCTGATTACACAGGGGGTATGTGTTGTCTTTTATTGTAATCATGTTGATTTCTAAGTTCAGCCTAGTATTTGGTGAAATCACAATAAGAAGCCTCGATGGGACTGTTTGCCCCTTGTCTTGGTGAATCTAACCCTTTATGTATGTTTAGTTTGCTAATATCTCAACTGAAGTGATGCGATCAACTGTTCTAGTTTATTTTTAAATGTAAATGTTATCAGTAGAAACATGTACACACAGGATAATATCTGACAATAGAAGTGAGGTCCAAAGAGACTAAATGGAGGACATCAAATGACATTTGGTCGACTTTGATTAAGAAATAATGGTGATTCACTCTGAGCAGCAAGCAGATTTAACCAATTCAGTAAAAGAAAAATCAGACAATTACGTCAGAGAATGGTACTGATATAATTAAAACTATAAAGCATTCCTTTAGTTTTTTTCACTTCGTGTAAATATCTCCTTAATTTTGGACAGAGAATAAATATGCACAAACAAAAATATCCTATAGTTCTCTGAGCCGTAGCACTGTTTATATTGCTTACTGTTGTTTTAGAGAAAAACAAATGTGTATTTCAGAATACTTCGTTTTAAAAAATAGTGTAAGGGAAGTACATATAACATCAGAAAGTGTCTTGGGGCTTCCCTGGGGGCGCAGTGGTTTAGAATCGGCCTGCCAATGCAGGGGACACGGGTTCGATCCCTGGTCTAGGAAGATCCCACATGCCGTGGAGTAACTAAGCCCGTGCACCACAACTACTGAGCCTGCGCTCTAGAGCCTGTGAGCCACAACTACTGAGCCCGCACGCCTCAACTACTGAAGCCCGCGCGCCTAGAACCCGTGCTCCGCAACAAGAGAAGCCACCGCAATGAGACGCCCGCGCACCGCAACGAAGAGTAGCCCCCGCTCGCCGCAACTAGAAAAAGCCCGCGCGCGGCAACGAGGACCCAACGCAGCCAAAAATAATAAATAAAATAAATAAATTTATATAAAAAAGAGAAAGTATCTTGAATCCAGAAAAGTCAGGAAAAGTTGATAATTGTGCACACAGGATCCTGAGCCATTTGGGGAGCTGGATCCTCAAGTGTTCTTGGTAACATCAGGTTGACTCACACTCTCCTAGTTCTTCTCGTGCCTGGAAGTCCAATCTACTAGCCTGACCTCAGAGCCTGGCACTCTACCTCCAAGGCAGCTCCTGATCCTTCAAGTCTGCCTCTTCTCCTGCACATCAAACACCTGTCAAGCTGGACCGTTCACACCTCCAGAGCCTCCCCTGTGCTTTTTCACCTCTGTGCCTTCGCTCAGGACACGCCCACAGCTGGACTGCTCATCAAACCCATCTTGTGTCTGTTGCCGTCCTGACTGTTCTCTGAGTCCCACTCAACTGCCTGGTCTTCCATGAAGTTTCCCACATCCCCTCTTTCCTCTCTTTTATGTTATCGTAGACTTGTTTGTGATTCTTCCATAGCAGCGACTTTATACTGCCTTCTAGTTAGAGCTTCTTGATGGGAGGGTGCGTCATATCCTAACTGTAAAGGCTGTGTTTTGTTTACAGCTGGATCCACAGTACTCCCAAACCAGTGCCTCACAGGTGTCAGAGGACAGCAGATGACTGCAGCCACATGAGCCCAAAGATAATGCCAGATATTTGAGCTTTTTGTAATGGCATCAACTCACTCCCAGCTAACCAATTTCTCTTTCAGTTATAGCTGTTGCAGTATAACACACCAGCTCAAGACTGAGTGGCTTAAAATTATTTATTGTTTCTCATGATTCTCTGCTTTGGCAACATGAGAAGTTCTTCTGTTGGTCTTTCCTGGGATTACTCATGTGGCTACAGTCATCTGATGGCTAGATTTGGGCTGGAGTTCCCGTGATGGCATCACTCACAGGCTTTGCTACTTTGGCTATAAGCTGGGGCTTCTTGGTTTTCCTCCAGTTGACCTCTCAGGCTCCACTGGACTTGACTGAACTTCTTCACCCTGCAGTGGTTTCCGGGTTCCAAGACAGCAAGGACCAAAGCTGCACAATCTGTGAAGACCTGGGCTTCAGAATTCACACAACTTGATTTCTGCCTGTGAGAACAGGCAAAGCAACTCAAAAAGCAAGAGAAACAGGTGGTAAAATAGACCCCACTTCTTGACGTGAGGCGCGACCATTACCCATTACAAAGGTGCTGGACACAAAAAGGTGAGATTTATCGGGAGTCATGTTTATAACAACGCATCACACCACTCTTCTCCTTCAGAGCACCTCTGCAAGTGTATAAAATTATTATGGCTTTTTTATTAGCTGTAAGCTTGGGAACCAGTGGCACAGTTGACCCTGATTCACTGAGTTACTCAAATTTGCTAACTGATCGACTCCGACAGATCTTTAAAAAACCTAAAGGGAATAAAGTGATATCTAGTCCAAATTAACTTCACATCCTTGAATCCCTTCCACCTTTTCATTCTGACCCTCTTTGCCTAAATTTGTGAGAGTTAACATTCTGTATCTGTAAGAGCTTCTCACACACGGTAGCTCATCTAATACTGCAACTACTACTGTCACCACTAATAATAATAATAAACATTTACTCAATGCCTCTTATGTGCCGGTTCCTTTCCATGCATTATCTGCATTCAACAACTCCCTAAAATATATATTATTATTAAACTATGGGATTTAGAAACATTAGGGAGCGAGGGTGTAAATCTGGGCTTCTCTATACACCTAGTCTGTGTTCTCTCCATTTTCCCGAAAGGATTCTACAGAAGTCTCTCATATTATAAAGGAAGAGGGTGAGGAAAGGACTTGGCCAAAAAATAAATAGGTACTGAACACTGCAAGTGCAAGGCAGGGGGAGTACAAAGCTTTACTCAAACGTCCAGTTTGGCTTCAGTCTTCCTACTCATTACTTTCTTACTTTTGTCTCCTCAGTATGTCAAAAATACAGACCCTTCCTGACAGTATCACACATAGTTGTCAATTAATGTTTGCTTCTCACACTTTGCCCAGAAAACTCAGAGTTTAGTGTCTGTATATTATTTTTTCCTCTTCATCTTCTTTCCTTTTTTTTCCCTGATCACTTAGTTTATTTAAATTTAGGATTGATGGCTCTGACAACATAGAAGCGATGGTTCAGTCTCCTGGACCGTTGTTTTGTTGTGACGTTGTATTCCTGTTGCTTTTTGTTTGCTTTTGATCAGTATGATTAGTGCTCACATCATCTTCTAAGATGCCTTCGGGATCTAGACTGTTGCTTCAGGGACCAGCATTGGCTGCACCTACTTCCATGAGTAGGAACAGGAAAGGGGCAGGCAATCTATGCTAAGAGCCAGGGGCAAGTTAGTGAACAGAAGTCACAGAAAAGGAAAGAAAAAGGGAAGGAGACAAATGTCGAGGGGACATTTGTCTTTTCCTTCACCCCTTCCCTCTTTAGTAAAGAAATGAAGAAGCTTTTCAGGCAGCTTTGGTATCAGCATCTCAGTCTCTTTTGGATTTGCTGTCATATTCACTCAGATTCAGGTAAGTCACACATATCACTTTTCAAAAGGCGCAGAAGAAAAAAATATTATAAACTGGCGACACTTTCAGGAAATCCACATTAGACTCAAAATTAAAGACAAGGCGAAGTGGAGACTTAGACAGTTCTCCCGTGGATTTTGATTTGAATGCTATGGCTCTTCAGAACTGTATTTTCTCAACACTTAGTTTGAGCTCATGAAAAAGGAGTAGAGGAATGGTTCCTAAAATCTCCTGAACACCTTACACCACTGCAGAAAATATTCATGCAAAGAATATTAGGAAATAACATGAATCTCATCTCCGGCTCCATCCAGTGGTTCCTGCTATGAAGATTTTAACTCTATTTGATGGAAAGAACACTCTGGAACACTGCAAGACATGCCCAGGTTGAAACCGTAGCTTCATCACTTACTACCATATAACTCTGGGCAAATTTACTTTAACTGGAATTCTCTTTGCCTTAGTTGTCTCATCAGAGAAATGGGGATAATCATACCCACCTCATAGGATTTTTTGAGGATTGAATGATCAACATTTTCTAAGTGCCAGAATAATACCTGTCACATAGTAAGTTTTTAGTAACTGCTCTTATAATTATTATTATCATTACTTTTATTAATCATCCAATGAACAAGAAAGTACCCAAATACATTGTTCAGAGTTACTGATTGACCTTTTGCTCACCATCGGTTTGCTGAGCAAAACTTGTCTTCAGATCTGCGGCTGAAGAACTAAGGGATGTACAGCGCTCCTAGCATATCTTTATGAACAATTACAATCCACCTTGAGCTGTGTTTTATTTGTGATTCTGCACTGCCAAGGATTTAGCACTGCCCTGCCAGCCCCTGCTTCTCTTGTTCCCCTCTCTCTTTTAACGTAGATAGTTCTTGGAGTTTCAGTTTCTAGAAGAACATTCAGAATGAATGGGGCTGAGGAGGGAGTGGAGAAGAGCACAACTGAAAGAGAGTCTTGGTCAGTGTAGACCCTGCTTCTCTGCCTGAGCCTGGGCGGGGAGGGGAGGTGTGAATCAGGTTTGTATCTTCCCACCATCTCTCATTCTGTCCCATGGTCTGTTTCTAAGATGACACACACAGGGCACCAACTGGTCAATATACTCAAGTCTGTCTGACTTCCAATTATTTGAAAATTCCTTCCAGACCCAGGCCTTAGCTTGTCTGTCAATCTTAGTTTATGAGGTCAGACATTGAAATCTTTTCTGTCTTTACATAGTTCATTTTAGCAGGGGTTTGGGAGAAGCTTTGTACAGGCCTTCTAGACAGAGGCCATTATTAAAGCAGAAACTTTGTTCACCTAATTGCCAAGTTTATTTCGCTCTTGTTTTCATTCAACCTAAAAATTTGGATGTGAACATTATCCAGGAATAACTTCTCCTTAAGTAAATACAGTATGCTATTGAATAAGAAGCACATAGAATTTTAAACTAAGAATTCTAAGGTTTCCAGAGCACAGGTTACCCTCTCATGGAGTTTTCTTTTTTGGGGTAAGTGACTTGTGACCCCCAAATGAAAACAAAGTCCAAGATGTCAGTGGTGATAGTTGGGTATTATTTTTGTTTAAGAATTTTGAATATTGTAGATATAAGACTTTTGTAGCACAAGGAATATTATTAAATATTTGCACGTCTCTGGATTATATTTTTTTCTTTCCTTTTTTCTGTTTCTTTGAGGAAGGGAGTGGGTGTACAGGGATAGATCTATCTCCCTGGCTGAAACATAAAAATTCCAAAATAGATGTTTTGAACTTGTGCAGTTTTTAGTCTCTAAATCTGTCACTGATCAGGGACTCATTTCTGTGTGTGGCTGGCTGTTGCTTATGATGAAGTTTTGATTTTGCAAAATGGTATTTGCCAGGTTTCTTTGGAATGCTGTTTATATTGACCCTATACTTATCAAACTACCCAGGCAACTTTACAGAAAAAAAAACCACATTTGTATAAAATGTTCATAAGACGCTTAACCCTAAAAGAAATCAGACCCCCAAATAATTCCAACATATGCATTTAAATAAATGATCACGTGTGGATTCCTGACTGTTGAGCAGGCTACTTAGCAGTTCTGGCTACCAGTATTTCCCCAGTTGCAAGCTGATAAACCTGAGAAAATAGATTCATTATTTGTTAAATCTGACTCTTAGAAACTCGACCATTTTCAGGAAGACAAACAAATGCTGATGGATTCATGAGTCCAACCAAATTCAGAGAGTAATTTAGATGTATATATAAAAATCAATCAGGAATTCCCTGGAGGTCCAATGGTTAGGACTCTGTGCTTTCACTGTTGAGGGCCTGAGTTCGATCCCTGGTCAGGGAACTAGGATCCCACAAGCCGGATGGTGCGGCCCAAAAAGAAAAAAAAAAAACAACTACGTATAAAGTTGACTAAAAACAACACCATAATTAACCGGAACAACATCATGGAAATTAGAGTGATTATAAAATAAACTCCAACTTTTTTATAATTTGGTTCAACATTATAAAGAACCCCTTAAGTTATACCTGTTGTGACATACGCAGGCTTATAGAACTCCATCTCTGAAACTGAATTGAACAGGACTGAACAGGTTTATTTCTGAATGAATATAATTGTGAATGATTACTGGTAATGAAAATGATTGAAACAGTTTTGGAGTTTTGAAAACTCCATTAATTTATTTACCCATTTCACTAATATTTTCTGTGTCAGTGCTGTACTCATTATATTATTTTGTGTGAGTGCCTTCAATCAGATCCCTCTTAGATAAGGTTAACATGCTAATCTGCTTTCTAATTTATACAGAAAAATTGCTAATTCATCTTTGTGTACCTTCACACTTTCTGTTCAAATAGAATAGCCTTTACCTATCGCCCTTGTAATAATTATATTTAAAGTTTGTCTCCTATATGAACTTTCACTCTCATTAACTACCTTGACTAAATTACTATTTTAATTCTTATTCCTTGGTGTTATTTATCATATATTCTTGGAATTATCCTAATTTCCATGAGATAAGCACAGCTTTGAAAGTGTTTTTAGATCATATTTTGGCGTGCAAACTTTTTTTTGAGACAGTTGTCATATTTTCCGAACTAAAAAGAAAAGGCATTTACAACTTACACGTTTGGCAACCATAGGTATATTTCTGGGAACAATAGGAAGGATTCCGAACTTGGAATTTGTTGGGAAATCTATACCATATACTCATCGTAATTACAGGGTTTGGTCGGAGAGACCAGAGCAATTGATTGACTAACAGATTGTCAACCATCATATTATTAGCATTGGTTTCTGCTTGGAATCTGGTGATAAAAGCTATATCTCTCGGAAGAACTAACGTTTAATGTAGATTCAATGTTAGAACAAAAAGTAATTTTTTAAAATAATTTTTGATCTGTAGAAATACCTAAAACTCTTGCTTTTCCCTTTTTAAAATAATTCATCTAATCAAATAGTTATGGTGTACCTACCAGGTTTTATGTAATTAGCCAAGTACTAGAGGTTTGGTGAGGGATAAAACAGACACCATTCTTTCCCTAAAGAAGGCACTGACTTCATATGTATCATTAAAAGTCTCTGATTCTGAATTTCTTATTGGAAAAAAATGGATGAAAATAATCTCTGAATTCCATACTTATCATGAAATTGTAAGTTTTTTAAGATGATTTATTGTGAGAGAGTTAAACTGTAGAAGGCAATAACTGGGACTTAGCAATTTACATCAGAAACAATACATATGTTAAAGAGTATAATTCTGTCAGATGTAAAATTGTACTGCAGATTTAAAAAATAATAATAATATGCTAAGAATTTGATCAAACAAGAAAATGCTGTATCAGATTCCTCTTGGATAAGAGACTAGATCAGCCGCCATAGGTCGATTTTGGGTCTCTCTGATCTAGCAACATAAATCACTCACCATTCTGTTGGTTTCTGTAGGGATGACTTGAGGTGACATAGACTGATAAAGTCTACAGCTAGCATTTTCTGGTTTTCCTCTTTTCCTTTTCCTTAGATTTTTTTTTCAGTCTGCCCCAAACAAGTAATTTTTCACCAGTGCTTTTCTCTTAACCATTGTTATTTAAATACCAACTGGAACTCATATTTCTTAAATGATATAATACCTTTATTACCCTTGCTCTTTTCTTCGTCCAAGCTCTAAAAATCATCAGCTGCCTGATAGAAGAATTGAACACCATTCCTATGGAGCAAGTTATTCCAAGGTCTTGGTTCAACCAAATACTGCCTACGTATAAAATTTCTGACCACCATATAAATCAAGATCACCATAATAAAATCCTAAATTAAATCACCATAAATTAAATCACCGTATAAAACAGCATTAACGTATTTGATCAAAGGGATGTACATTTCAACTTAAATACAAAATACAAGTTAACCTGACTGGTAGAAAATATTTTTACCCGCACACTCACACAGACACACACGCACACAACACACACATACACGATGGTGAACAACTGCTGGGTAAAGTTAATCTTCTTAAAGTTACAAAATGAATTAGAGACAATACAGATCTTCCTCCACTTACGATGTGGTTACATCCTGATAAAACCACTGTACATTGAAAATGCCACAACTTGAAGATGCATGTGATACACCTAACCTACCAGACATCATAGCTTAGCCTAACCTACCTTAAAGGTGCTCAGAACACCCACAGTAGCCTACAGCTGAGCAACATTATCTAACACAAAGCCTATTTTATAGTGAAGTGTTGAATATCTCATGCAATTTGAATTCATTGATTACTGTACTGAAAGCGAAAAACAGAGTGGTTGTCTGCGTACAGAATGGCTGTAAGGGTACAGGTTGTTCACCCTCGTGATCACGTGGCTATAACTGACCGGTTGCTGCAGGTAACTGTTGCTAGCCAGCATCACGAGAGTATCTTACCGCAGATCGCTGGGCTGGGAAAAGATCAAAATTCAAAACTTGAAATATGGTTTCTACTGAATGTGTATTGCTTTCTCACTCTTGTAAAGTCAGAAAATTGTAAGTCAAACCATTGGAAGCTGGGGACCATCTGTACATAATAAGACAATGGAACAGTGATTTTGTCCTATCTTGGTCCAAAACAAATGAAACAGTTTCTCTTGGAAAATGGTGGAGAAAAAAATGGAATCTCTGTGTGGACCATAATATTCTAGCTGTGTTATTCTATGGAAAGGCCATGCTAGTAAGGTAAATTAGTATAACAATTTCATTTGAGTCTCTCGCCGTTTTCATTTGTGTTTCGAGGATGGGGTGACTCCATCTGATACTTTTGTCATGGGGGGGAAATTAGCTTTTTCCCTCCATGCCTACTCTGTAGGCCTGGGGAAGAGAACGTTTAACCCTCATGAGCACTAAACGTCCAGTGAGTAGGGCAAAGTGTACATCACAAAATATGCGGTGACTTAATTGGTGAGTGAGGTGGTCTTGTCTAGTTCTATGCCAGAGTGAGCTCAGAATAATAAATCCTATGTATCATAATGTATTAACATCTCTATGCCATAATAACAAGGCCAAGCCAAGAAGGATGACGTGAGAGAGTGTTTGTCTCATATTTTATCATCCATCTTTTAAGTTCTATTATAGCTGATTATGCAGAGTGCATATTTAACTGGAAAGTACCGATTATCAATGGAGCTCATTGAAGTTAAAGATTTTAATTTACTTTCTGTGATGCTTGAATCAAAGTTGTTAATTAGGAGTTAAATTAGCCAATTTAAGTTCCCCCTCCTTTTGTCCATTTTCTGCTCTCTAGAATACAAATAATCACGAACTAGGCAACAGGTCAAGAAGAAAAACAGGGAAAGGGCTTGGATATTTCAAAAACTACTCTAAGATCTTGAAAAGCAAACGAATTGTTTTCTTAATTCTTGAGTGAATATTAAACGTGTCATAAACGCAAGCCCTCTTATAATAGAAACAATAAAATCAAAGATAAAAATCAATAGAGCTTAGCTCTAATTTTTCAGGAATTTACTTCCATCATTTTTTACGCCCCATGTGTATGCCATAGTAGATGCTTTCATTTTAGGTTAAATATATTTTTGTAATCTCCCACATAATCTGTTCCAAATAGTTATAATGTATAGGTCTGGGTCTCTGACTGCCTGTCTTAGTTCCCTTTCAGATTTTCAAACAATGTTTATAATTAATCACATTTTTTCGCTGTTACTTGTTTGTTCTACTCCTTTGCTTTCAATGCCCCTTCCTTAGATGTCTCAGCCAAGAACTGCATCTTATTGACACCGAAGTAACTCTCTTGAATCTAAGCTGGTTTTCCAACCCATTAGTACCCTCCACCAGGCAAGTGTTGGACCAGTAGAAACGAAGAAGCAGAGCTTTGGTTTACGTATGTTGACATGAACAACTCAGTTGCACCCATATGAGGGTAGCTGCTCAGCTTATGATGAGTGAACAGTTCATCCAACAAGAAATAGAAAATATAGACATGGGCCCTCTATGGGAGCAGGGTAGCAAGGTGCTGACAGCTTAATGAATGACTTGTCTGTTATGACAGTAGGACACCTTCCAATGCCAAGAGCAAATATTTGAAAGACCATGCAATGCAGGAAATGGATGTATGTTCTGTATATAGGACACTTAGATTGACTGTATCACTAACAGATGGGCAGAGTTTGAGAAATTTTATTTTATAATGTGCAACATTACCCTTGTCAGATACATTTGGAGATCCAAGGATTAATGAAGCATGACACTCGGAGTAAAATAGGAATTCTACTGTATGTATCAAGGGATTGGGGACCTCAGGGTAGGGGAGTATTACCCATATTTTGTACAGCTCTAACCCCGATCTCATTTCTAATTTAATCACATATAGCTCCAGGCATCATCTCAGATGCAATGGGTAAGTAGATAGTTTTGTGAAATGCCTTTGAATACAATTAAATTGTGAAACCATGGCTGAAGAGCCAAACAATCAGACCAATAAGAGGTTCACCTCCTCTTTCTGAACTGAGAAATTGTGTACAGCATTGTTGGTTGGAGGGCGATAAAATGGCTGCGCTTGTAAAAAAAATGTCACTATTTTTATAGGGACTCACTTTAGAGTTATAACTCAGAGAGTTTTTAAATGAATAATCATAGATAGATGATTGCCTGAGACATGCATTCTCAGACAGATCCTGACACACTCATTCACTCTTGCATGTTTGCTGGAGAATATGTTTGTTCCCACGATACATAATCATGGACACAAAGAATTAGACTCATCAACTACAGAGATTCATGGCCATTGGAGAGTCTCATAAGTCGAAAGTGCGTACATGGGAGACTAGACACCGTGATATTTCCTATTAAAGCAATGAATTAGGGGCTGAGCAAACTGAAAGCACCCAAAACCCCAAGATAGCTGTCCTATTGAAATTTCATGAATGCTACCTCATTAGCCAGATTATACCATAAAGACGTCTCCCTCATGCCCCATCATTATGTGCGTTCCCATCCGTTATTCATTGGTTTTACTGGTCAGTGGCTCAGTCCAGGTGATTTGCTGCATGTTCTAGCTAATGGCATACTGCCTTCAGAAATGCTCTGTGTCAAAATCCGAAACGTCAGAGGCTCCCTGTTGCTCTTCTTAGGTTTCCATTCCTTCTCTGGCAACTGTCCCAAAAACATGGGCTTCCCAGAGGCTCGCTGAGGCAGCGTTTCTTCCCAGCCACAGAACAATTCTGCAGAAATAAAGGGTCCCAGCCAGTCAGAACTCACATAAAGCTGGCAACACAGGGGTCTCCCAACAGCTGTGAGCTCTGCCTTCTCTGTCTTGCCAGGTCTCAACATCTGGTGCAAACTACTTGGCTGAGGCAACCAAGCGGTATCTGGCTTTCACATCACCAGAGCACAAACACTTGGCCTCATGAATTGATCCAATTAGATAAGGGTTCTCAACACTATCGAAACACAGCTACTATGACTGGTTGCAAAATAATACTTCCCTATAGTTCTGGTTAAGTTGCCTCCTAAATGTTTAGTTTTCTTAGTTTTTCAATACATAACTTAAGGAAACTGTGTATGAAAATGAGCACATAATTAAGCATCAAGGGGGGTTTATGCGAAAAATTTGCTTCTGCCTTTCTCACCATCTGTGATGCTCATCTTTCTACGAGCCACAGCTCTGCCCCTGTGGTACGTCAGTGCTCCCGCACTGGGGCCACGCGGGACTCCTCCTTCCTCTACCTCTGTGCTTCACCTGATCATCCCTGGACGTTGCCAGTTATTTATAAATATTGTCCCTCAGATGAATCCTTTCTTTTGCATTCTCTCTGCTTTCACTCCAGGTCAGGTTTTCATAATCGGTGATGTAATCAACATGGTATCTGGTGATTCACTTAGGCATGCTTAGAAACCCTGCTTGGAGAAAAATGTGGTAGAAGCCTCTTTGCTTTTGCAATTAAGCTGGAAGAGGACTTAAGCCCTACATACATGTGTCTGTATGTGCATATGTATATACACACTCTATATCAGAGTGTGAGAGGATGACTTTCCCATAATGAAAACTCGCCGGCTCTCAAAACATGGCATTGACTTGGAGGAGGACTGGAGGTGTAACGTGAGACACCCAGCAGCAGATTTTCCCCACAACGTTCCCATCCGGTAAGAGGTGTACACTACTCTCCAGGTTGTGCCTGCTTTGGTTTGTCTTTGAACATTCTGGAAAGACGTGTTAAAAGTTTCAGCCTGAGTCGGAGCAAATAAAAAGTATATGAACAAGGTCGGACAGGAACAGATTAACTCCCAGGGGTTCAAAGCCATATTAAATTTAAACATGAGAATGTTCAAAATTAAAATTAAAACTACAAAACTGTTTTATTTAAAATAAATTAGTTTAGTAAGGACCAGAAAGTGTAGTATTAAGGAGAATGTGGAAACTACACTCACACACATATCGTGAGGGAGTCTAAACTTGTATGAAGTACAATTTGTCAAAAGTTATCAAATTTTAAAGAGGGATATTTTGATAAAGAATTCCATTCCTCAGGTGGACAACGAGGTCCTAATATGTAGCACAGGGAACTATATTCAATGTCCTGGGATAAACCATAATGGAAAAGACTATGAAAAAGAATGTATATATATGTAAAACGGAGTCACTTTGCTGTACGGCAGAAATTAACACATTGTAAATCAACTAGATATCAATTTTAAAAAAACCTACTTGGGGCTCCCCTGGCGGCGCAGTGGTTGAGAGTCCGCCTGCCGATGCAGGGGACGCGGGTTCGTGCCCCGGTCCGGGAGGATCCCACGTGCCGCGGAGCGGCTGGGCCCGTGAGCCGTGGCCGCTGAGCCTGCGCGTCCGGAGCCTGCGCTCTGCGACGGGAGAGGCCACAGCAGCGAGAGGCCCGCGTACCGGAAAAAAAAAAAAAAAAAAAAAAAAGTACTTAGAGCAAAAAAAAAAAAAAAAGAGAGAGAATTCCATTCTTACAAACTTGGTTATAGATTAGATGTGTGTGAAAACTACTTAGGTACAACAGTATATATGAGACAGTGCTTACGAAGGCAAAAGCCTAAGAAACAACATGAAGGTACAGCAATAGGGGATCGATAAATAAATAATGGTAACACCATTAAATTAAAAAATTTGGAGCTAGGGCTGTAGGAAAAGAATGAGGAGGATCCATATGTAACAATGTGGACCGGCTTTCAAGATAAGGTGAAACACGCAAAGGGAAGAATAATGTGCATAAAATTCAAATAGTGAATTCAATAATGTGTGACAAATGCAATAGTGTATGGAAAAGGGCAGTTATACAAATTTTGGCATATGTCCATACTATCTACAGATTTTTACATAAAAACTTGTAAATAGTGATTTTATCTGGGGTGAAGAAACAGGGGACTGAAAGTCATTAGCAGAAAGAAAGCATGCTTTTTGAAAATTAAAATATATATGTGTAACGTATATATATTATGTCTATATATTATATTGATATATAATTGCATATACATTTATAGAAAATAAAATTTAAAAATAAGTAGAGATATATAAGAATATAAATATATGAGAATATTTATAAATATATAAATATATAATAATATTTTTATACATTTAAGAATTTTTTTATATTTAACTGATAGAAACTTAAGCTAGAGGAGATGGTTTATTTTCATGGTGGGAGGGGAGTTTCTGAGCTTGATATATTCTGCCTCATCTCTGAAAGCCCTGATGGAAAGAAGTAAGAGAGGCTTTGATTCTTTGTTTTTAGTTTTCGTTATTGATTTGGATTATTTCCTTCCCTCTAGCTCTTTTCCTTTTGCCATGGATCCATTTCTCCTATTCTATCAGTTTCCTGCTCTGATGCAATGAGCCTTATAATGTTGTTTCATTATAAAAAGGGAACAAAGAGAATTGTGAAAAGAGAGGGGCAGTATTACGGCGCCTCCACAAGTATCACTGCCCTTACGTGTTGGCTGCACACACCAGGTGGCTGGCAGGAATCAGCTGTGCAAGTTGCCCCGTTACTAGAACGTGGATTCCTAACTAGTATAAAACCACATGTGACATTTCAGGGTCCACCGTCTCGACCTTAGAACCTGATGTTTTATCGCAGAAAGCAATTAGGCCTCCTCTCTTTAATTCTTCCACGTTCTTTAGTTTCAAAGCTAGTTTGTACCAAATGCACATGACGGTTAGAATCTCCAGAGCATCTGGGTATTCAGCCAGATAACTTGTATGGCTGCTATCCGAAGTCCTGAGCCCGGTGCACTCTGCCTTTGGCCGTCTCTTACCTCCTTTGCTCACTTCCCTATTCTGAGATATATATAAATAATTTCTTCCACCAGGTTCCTTTTTATGGCACCCACTCACGCACCTCACATCCTACCGTTGCACCGCACACTTTGGAACCCCCAGTCCATTGATCACCATTGCGCTGGATCTTCAAGCTTTTGTAGAAAGATACTTCCCTCAGGCTCACCATTCTTTGAGACCTTACAGTCCGTGGCACTGTGGCCAAGTGTCCTGGTCCTCCCTAGTGGTCAGGCCATCCGTGTCCCTGCAATCACTCCCCCCTTCCTGCATTCCAACTCCCTTAAACCTTCCCCACCTTCCGCAAGCCGGCTCTCTCCACCTATCTCACTAGGTATCCTGCCATTGGCTCATGAACTTCAGCTCCCTGCCCCGCTACCCACAAAATGGATTGCATCTCTGTCCCTTCTCCCAGACCTTGGAAGGAGGGGACTCCCTCTGCAACATCAGACTGGTGCACGCACCCCTGCTTTTCACCCCATTTCCTTCTGAGTTACAGACTTCAGGGGAGGTCCCATTCCCGAGCAATCTCTCCTCTTCCTGGCCCTTCTGCTTCTCTAGGTGTAAAAAATAAATAAATAACACAAAACCAAGCCACAAAACACATGGTGAAAAAAATGTTTTCTTTAACTCTCTGGTCTTCCAATTATTTGAACTCGAAATCCAGCATTCTCACTCAATTCCTCTGCTTTTTAAAATCCAAACCATCAATTAATTATCTAGTTCTACAAACAGTACTTCTCAAAGTGCTTACGACCCAGCAGGGGGCTGTGCTCAGAAGCAGATTCTGATTTGGCGGGTCAGGGGTGTGGACGGAGCGTCGGCCTTGCTCAGGAGCTCCCAGGACCATCCATCCTGTGGCAAAAGACTACAGATGCCTCTAGCATAATTGGTGAGATTTCAAGAGCAAATTTCCCAAAAAATGACTCGTGATTATTTTTCATAATTTATATCCAATTGATTTGAGAGGAAGTTCTACTCCTATCATTGACAATTCAATCACCGCCTTCTATTGATCACTGAGTAGTCTCTGTATTAGGCTTATTTACCTACATTATGACATTGATCTTTCCAATTCTTATGAGAGTAGAGATGAGGAAACTTGAGTTTAAAAAGGTTAAATAAAAAATAAAATAATAAAGAGCTTAAATAACTTGCTTGTGGGCCAAACTGACAAAAAAGAAAAATGGTTTGAATCACCATTGTTGTAGTAATAAGGGTCTGTGCCTCTTAAACTATTTTAAATTTATACTCCAGTTTTCTTTTTGTTTCCTATTTTATTTTGTCCAGCTTCACTGACATGGCTTTGTGTTACAAAGTAACTCTTTGGTCTTTATAGAGAAAAAAATATTTTCTATTTCTCGACAGAGTAGGAATAGAGGAAACAAAATATTTAACTAGGCAGTATGCTTATAAATGAAAATGAAATTTGGTTCTGAGGTCAGGTTAGATTTGAATCATGGCTTTTCCTTCTAATGTGGCCAAATTACTTAACCTCTCTGTACCTCAATTTTCTCATAAAAGGCAGGGAAATAATACAGTTGTTCTCTTAGGTTGTAGTAAAGATGAAATGAGATAAAACCTCTAAAACACCCACGAAGTAAACTAGCACAGGGCACGTGATTAATGCAAGTCAGTGTTTATTATTATTATTATTGTTATTATTATTACTCGGAAAAATTTTTGTTTCTGGGATGGTGACTGTGATTATCCTACTGAGACTGAAAGGTATGATTCAGCCAAATGATCTTTCAATTTGGTTTGTTAGTTCTGTCCACAGACTGAGTCTGCAAAAATCCCCTGATACTTGAAATTCTACAGACCAATTTCTCCCCCATCTCTAATTCTTTCCAAGAAGATAGCGCAGTTAATGAATTAGCTTGATCTATCTCCTTAAGCTTTACTCTCATCAGCAAATTACCCCTAAGAATATTATAAATGGGCTTTACAAATTAGAAATCATGTCCTTAAATTACTTCCTTCCTCCTTCCATTCTCTTATTTCAAGAACTTGCAAATCTACTATCAATCAACTTAGCTCTGTCAGAGAAAATTTGATTCGGCATTTCTTATCCAGAATTGTGTACCAAAAAACTCCTTTAGTAGGATTTGTAGTTTTGTTCGCTAGGATTATCCAACGGCTGCAACTATAACAATTATTTAAAGAAAAGTAAAACTTGATCATTCTACCATCAGAGGATTATTACAGGGTTAGAATTACTGATATTTTGAATCCCTGTGATTCTTGTTGATTTCATTTGGTGAATTGCCTGAATTGATATAATTGACAGATTAACATTTCTTTTTCTACCTAACTGTATAAAGAAGATTTATATATGCACAAGAAACATTTTTAACACTATATATACATTGTTATATAGAGATATAAAACTTAGCAATGATTCTATTGCCAAGGCCGATGGTTTCTTTATACTGACACACTGCAACAAGCTCAGATTTTCTTTTGACAAATGATAAATTTGCAAAGCTGGGACTGTCCTTGAAGATATGAAATAAGAGAATTTAATTATTTTCATTAGGTGAGCCCCAGAAAGCTTAGTGTCTTGCCTACTATCAGGCAGGGGCAGTTAGTGCAGAAACAGTAAACCAGTGTTTCTGTCCCTATACTAGCACCACTTCTGAATGAATGCCAACATTTAATTTGACTTCAATGTAACTATCATCTACAATTTGGGATAAAATCAACATAGCAAAGGAGTGTATAATTACCATTGTCATTTTATTTTAATGAAAATGTGGTTTGCATTATTGTTTTGACAGGGTGCCTTTTGTTTATAGCTATCTTACTTCACTTAAAGACTGCCTATACAAGTATCTGCATGAGAAATACAGCTATTATTGCTCTGCCATGGCCTATGTCTGCCCTCTGGTTCAGATTTCAAATGTTTCTGCCCCTGTAATTTGCCTCTGCATGAACCCCATTACAACTGGAGGCTAAATCTGGTTAAAGACGGAGAGAAGAACACGTGCATAGACTATATTTCTTTCCAGAAGCCCCAGTATAATAATTTAAAGGAATAGAGGAGAAAAAAATAAATCTCACAAAAGTAAAGAGAATGTGTCATGAGAGAACACTGTTACACTGTTAGGGTATAAAAATAAGATAGGGTAGTGATAACTGACTTACAAGATCAAAAAAGTGAATTCTAATTTGATACTGGGAAAATCTATGAAGCAACCTCATGTGTATTGCAGACCTCCCCACCACCCCCAGATCTGGAGCTGGTAACACAAGGAGTTCTTAAAATGAGGGTAAAGGAACGTACCACAGAGGAATTGGTCAGTGGTTGGAAAAAGAAGAAAAAGTTAGACAGCCAGATCCTCTTGTCATTTTGCATAGCCAGGAGATTGTCCCTGCAGGTAAATATTGGTGGTGCTTTCTCTTGAGTGAGTAAACCTCTGGCCTGGGAGATATCAGTGAACTATGAAGGCTTCATGTGGAAAACAGGTGTTGATTACAAGTTTACATTGTGAATGCTTAGATTCCCAACTTTCTACCCCCTCTCCTCCCGGAATGCTGGCAGCAAGTTTGTATCAGTTAGATTCTGCTGCATAAAAGAATGAAAAGTAATAAAACAGAGAATGTTAGCATTTTGATTAAGATACAGAGTGAGAGCAGTAAACTTTTTCTGTAAAAGGTTAGATAGTGAATATGTTAGAATTTTCAAGTTATGTATCATCTGTTGCATATTCTCCTGTGTTTGGTGGTTGGATTACTTCTACAATCTTTAAAAATAAAAAGTCATTCTTTGCTTGCATGCTGTACAAAAACACGCTGCAGGCCAGATATGGCCCAGTGTTGTTGGACTGTAGTTTGCCACCTCCTGGTCTGGAGGATCACACATGCAATTTACCTGCCACTACAACAAGTACTGCAATAATAAAAAAGATATATTCTACCTGTAAACTATAGATAAGAGAAACTACAGGCATCTATCTGTAAATGCACAGAATTATGAAGAAACTAAATCCCACAGGAAGCTCACTTCCTAGGTGAGCAGTTATCAAAAGTTGCTTCCTCCCTGGGGCCATTGTCCATGACTAGGCACATGCTAGAAGAGTATTGTGCCGGCCAAAGGCAGAGAGAGCTCCCTATTAGAGTAAAGGAGAAACCAATAGAAATTTTAACAGTCAGGTAGGCTGGCATGACCTGTCTGAATCTAGAGAAATCCTAAAATCAAAGCTGCTTCTCTCTACCCACTGGATTTCAACCATAAGATTTCTCTAAGTGTGCAATGGAGACAGTGGAGGGTAAGGCTGGGGTTCAGCTAGAAAGGCATAGCGAAATCTCCGTACGTAGTATAAAACCATGTGAAAAAGAGAAAAACAGCAAAGAGAAGCTGCCCTGTGTTGACTGCAGCAGGACCTTGCAGTAGCTAGTATAAGTACGTTAAAGACGACAGGGAAAAAGTATGCATAAATTGAAGAAAAAGATGGATTGAGAGTTTCAAAAGAGAAAAGGAATCATTTAAAAGAGCATCAGATGGAAACTCTAGAGCTGGAAAATGCAATTCTTAAATTAAGTTTATTGAATAAACTTTGAACAGACTAGACACTGCATAAGAAATGATCAGTGAACTTAAACACAGATAAATAGAAATGATCAAACTGAAGAAGGGGAAAATGTATAAAGAAAAAATATATAAACAAATTAAAAAACAGAACCAAATGTGCAAAACATAGGATAATAATAAACAGTCCAATAGATACGCAATTGAATATACAAAGGAAACTAGAAAGAAAAGGAAGCAAGAGCTATTGTTAAATTGACTTGGGTAAAGAATTTTCCAAAACTGATTAAAATCTTCAACCCAAAGTTCCAAGAAGCTTGGTGAATTCCAAGCATAATACAAAAATAAAAACAAAAACACCTAGTCCATGGTAGAATGGCTGAAAAAATAATCCTCAAAGAAAGAACAATAAAACAAGCACATGGCATTCAAGGAAACAAGCATAATATTCACCACTAGCTCCTCAACAGAAAGAATGAAAGCAGCAAGACAATGGGATAACATCTTTAAAGTGTTGTAGGAAAAAAACAATCAAACAAAACACCTGCCTGCAATATCTAGAATTATTACCAAAAAAAAAAAACAAAAAAACTTCAAAAATGATGGTGAAATGAAGACGTTTTCAGACAAATAGAAAATGAGAGAAACAGAAGCATCCCAAACATGATTCTGCTTCTCTTTTAGAGTAGCTAAAAATTCATTAGAGTCTTAATTTACGGTGTTAAAAATATTGCTCTAAATGATAGTTTTAAGCAAAGGAGAAATGTTAGGAATGGTGACTCTCTAATTTAATGTCATAAAATGAGAAAATCAGAAAAAAGTTGAGTGGTAACAAAGCTGAATGGTTTAGAAATAGACATTTTTGTAAGCTGAATGCTTATTCTTGTGAAAAACTGCACGTTTTATCCATGGTGCTAAATCTGGTTTATAATAAAGTTTCTCTGTTGGTTGTGAATCCCACTGTGTAACTCTCATCTTCCTATTTACCTGCTAACTAAAGAGAACCAAGCAAACATTTTGACCATTTTGTATTCCAATTGACCTCATGCATCTAAAACATCCAGGTTACTTAGGCAAACTTGTGTTCTGTGGGTAGAGTAACCCAGGTTCTTCTTTCACGCAACACATGACACATCTAAACCTGGCCTCAGTCTTGACAGTGTTTTTTAGTAATCTCTTTCCAAACCACCACTCCCTGCATGGATTGTTTTGAGACACCTGAACGTTTTCCTTTCTTTAAAATCTCTGCTTATACCTCCTGGGAGAAACTATGTAAAGCAGCTGAATGAAAGACAGGAAAGGGGGGTGGGAGCGAGACAATTGTACTTTTGAACTCCGGAAGCAATTCAGGAGAACAGTTGCTAGGGTCACTTCTTATTTCACTCTGGTGGCTTTTCTGGTAGGAGAGACACTGCTCTGGTCTCCTCCAGGAGAAGGTAAACATCTGGAGTTGATCTTTCCCAGTTTAGGAAAGAACAGTTGTCAGCAATTGGCAGCCATTCATAAAAGTTTAATGGAGGATGAGCATTACCTCTCAAATTTGCCTGAAGACTTTTTTTTTTTTTGTATGCAGGCACATATGTTCACACCCACATGTATACATGCACATATATATGTATATCTATGAAGATGGATGTATAGAGGTATAGATAGAAATACAGACAGGTTTATTATTAAATATATATTTCTTTACGTTGGTAAGTAGGAAAAATTATTTAAAGTCACAGAGACAAATTCGTACTTATATGTGGATAGCCATATGCAATATTGAGATAGTCTCTTACTGAGTCTTTGCCCCACGGATATTTATTACAAGTATTTACAATATTACAAATTGTCCTCTGCTAGGACAAAAATGCATGTTGGGCTTCTTCTTTCTTTTATTCATTTATTTATTTTTTTACAGTAAGTCCTTGTTGGTTATCTATTTTAAATACAGCAGTGTGTCCATGTCAATCCCAAACTCCCAATCTATCCCTCCCCCTCCTCCACTCTTCCCCGAAAATGGGTTGTCCCGCCCTAATGAGAGCTTGTAGACTGTTGGATGCACTGGCTTAGTGTTTGCTATGGTTTATATGAGTGGAATATGGTTTATAAGAAATCACAGGCCAGAGGCCATTCCCTTCTGGTAGCTGATGAAAGAGTGGCTGCTTTTGCAGGAGATAAACCCAACAGTTATGTACCTCTCCTCCTCTTCACGTTCTCAGCAAACCCCAACCTTGATGTGAAGACACAGATATCGTCTCCCAAAGGCGCCCACACCTGCTCCCGAGGAGAGTAGGCTGTGCTCTACCTGGGCAGCGCTCAGCTACCAGCTGGTCTCATCTTCACACACCACCGTCCTGACCCTGTGGGAAGGGGACCGTCGACAGCTCTGGGCACTGGAAAAGCCAGCCTCCCCCTCTCCAGCCGATAACAGGGAGGTGCATGAATCAGCCTTTTCAACTAACCTCATGGTGTCCAGCCAGAGCTTATCTTCAGTTTTAAGGAAGGAAAAACTGAAGTTGGCTAAAAGCGCTTCTTTATTCTCTCTTCCCTTGATACCCTATAAGTCACCAGGGGAGCTGAATATTGCAAAATCCTGTCATGAAACAGCAGGCTGATAAACTGAAAAATAAAAACAGATGTGGAGCAGGGAAGGCTTCTGGACATTTGTTTCTTGCTTTGGACTGGTTCAAGGGCTGGGACTCTTTAACCCTACTCCCACTTGGAAAAATCTAATATTTCCTCTGCTTCTGATGATCACAATCCTTGGATAATTCACATCTTTGGATAATCACCTCTCCCACATTGAAGTCAAAATACAGTGATAGGAAAATGCAAAATAAAAATAATAAGTGACATTTATTGCATGTGTATGTGCCAAACAGTCTGCAGGCAATATTTCATTTAAACAGAGAGGGGGCAGAGAACAAACACTACAGAGCCAGAAGACTGGGCGTCAAATCCTAGCTCTAGCTCTTGCTGGCTGATGGTCTGAAGCAAGTTACTCTATTCATTTTTGTCTTTTTTTCTCACCTGTGCAAGGGGAGTAATACGTATACCTCCCTCTTGAGGAGTTAACGTTTGTAAATCTCTTGCAACAATGTCTGTACCAACCTCCATAAATGTAAAACAATCTTATTATAATGCAGTGAAATACGTAGTCTTATCAATCCTTGTATTTCACAGGAGCAGCTGAATCTCAGTGAGATTAAGTCACATGTGAAATACTACGTAGAATCGGAATTGTAGTCCTTGTCTGTAGAATTCCAATTGCTGAGCTAGGACACCATATAGGAGAATTTTCAGGGCAAAACCAAAATGGAGACCCTGGCAACCTAGGACCATCACAGCGATTTCTCCGTATGTGTGGGCAAAGTATATAATTCAGACCCCAATCTCTGATGTTTTACATTTGCAGATTTGGACGTGAATTCTACAGATTTCCCTCAACTTTCTACTTGCTCCATGAAGGCACAACTGCTGTTATCTCATGATTTGAGGGTTAAAAATGACATCAACTTTGCAAAAGGACTAGTCTCTAAGTACCCTAAGAGTGAAAATAAAAGTTCGTCCCTTGGACAGACTAACTGGAGAGGATAGATACTGCACCTTCACTCTGCTTCACCAGAGATTTATCACACAGCAGTCTGTGTGATAAATGATAAAATGATAAACTGGAATGGTGTGCCAAGCATAAATCAGTGAGTTCTGCTGTCCAATGGCTGTCATGGCTTTCATTGCATCGATGTATTATCTAGTCCCTGCCTACGTTCTATCCATGTCATACCCTTCTACTCTGTTCTTAACCATATCCCAGCAATCCAGATCTTCTTTCTGTTCACAGGGAGCAAAACAAAACAACAAAAATAAAAATCTTACCCTCACTTTAGGACCTGATGCTTCCTATTCTTCTTCTCTGTCCTCTCTTCCCAAAGACGTTTATATAGTCACCTTCTTCTAGGGACCTCAGCTACCAGCTCCTAAGTGAGGTCTTTCCTAACACTCCTTTCTAAAGGACCCCTCATCACCTCTCATAACACTGCTTTATTGGCTCAAGGCTCTTAAAAGCATCTGAAATTTTCTTTTCTAGTTATTCGATTACTTACTTATTATACGTTTTCCACTGTTAGAATGTCAGCTCCAGAAAAGCTAAGACCTTATATACTTAGACATATGAGTCTTGTGAAAGCACAGCTTTATGTAGTTTGTTTTTTCTCCAGCTTTTAGCTTAATTTTCTGGATCTATTTTCGTGCTATTCCATAAGCATTCAGATTGCTTAAGGGTGCCTGTTAGCTGGAGTCTTATTACATAAATGATTTTGTGTCTCTCCTCTACACCTTTGAAGATTTCCAATAGACCACACTTAAGTTGCTGTAGTAATCAGAAACTAAGGGAATTTTAAAATAAATCATAAAGAAACTTAGAAGGATTAGGAAAAAAAAAGCAGCTAATTGGGAGAATAAACATCCAAAATGATGTCTAATTTGGTTGAAAATAACCAGGATCTATTGCATGACGCTGGTAAAAGATTACTGAAGTTCTTGACTCCTGGCTTAAATTGCAGTCTGACCTAAGGGAGACTGTTAAAATTCTCATAAGTCGGATGGACACTTTCTAATAAATGCCTTGAGAATCTTAAGATACAACAATTTCAAGCCAGCACTGGAGAACTCTTCTGTACATTTTCAGTTACCTTTCAAAATAAAAAACAGCTCTGCCTACACTGCACTTGTTTTGTTTGAGTGTGAAAACACTCCCAGCAAGTGCTTGCATGAATGCAAAATAATAATTTGGGAAGTGCGAATAAAAAAATCAACTTTGTCTTTATCTGCATAATGACAATCCATCAGTTGTAATGGGTTCTAAAAATCCACCTCATTATTAAAGTACATTCAAAATAACATTTTAAACATGTTTCCTTTCTTTATTTACTCAATTGACAACTGCTGTGTGTCCACAGGCTGTGTGATTGGCAACCTGGAGTTATAGCTCCAATATTTGGATGACGGACAGATAAAGGGATGTTGAGAATAGAATAAGAAAAGTGGTTCCTTGGACATTTTACATGCCTGCATTAAGTCACATAATTCTGTAGATGTTCTCTGCCAGCTTTCTAGTGTTTCAAGCCTGTTTTCACTCTGTTATTTTTCTCTAAGCAGATTTAACCTTAGAAACCGAATAATGATATCCTTCCTAAAAGGGAAAAAAAAGTTTCCTCAAATTACTTCAGCGGACTTCCGTTGATGTTTTATTTTCAATAAACCTTGAGGCAAATAGCCACTTTTGAACTCTGCACTTTGCCCTCTGAGTTTCACAACCTGGCGAAAGATCAATACCAGAGTCAAAAGTGTTAGCAAAAATGAAAATGATATGCACAAATTGTTATTTATACAAGTCCCTGATTTTGTTTACTGAATTTAATATAAACTTTGTCTTTTGATTAAAAGCAAATGTTCAAGTTCTCTATAGGGACCTGGTGTTCTAGATGATTAAATCTTAAAAAAAAAAAAAAAAGAAAAAGAAAAAGAAAAACTGCAAAGGGCAAGAATCAGCTAAGAAAGACAGATCTCTTGCCGGCATTTCTTTGGTATTAAATAGCAGAAGATAATGATTAGGCTATGTGAATACATGGAACAGTAAAGGGAAGAGAAGGGAAGAGAAGATCACCAAAGACATATACTTTACTTATTAAGGTCTTCCGAAACAGATATCATTTAAAACAATTCATATAATATACTGAAGCTAATAAAAATGATCGTCATTTTGAGTTATCCTACTTCTTGAATTTTATCAAAATGAAAGATCAGAAAAGCACAAACAGATAATGTCTTTTGTAGTTATGACACTTTATTCCTTATTGAAATAGTAGTATTAAAAGTAAAAACTATATATAATTTTTATAATAAACAAATAATGATCATATTCATTTACTATAGAAGATAAATCCACTTAAAATATTTTATAGAGTATTTAATTAACTGAGATAATTATCAATGAATTCATGTATGTGAACAGAGCAAGATACTAAAACTACATATCCCTCTAAAATAGAGTGGATATATGTATTTGTATAACATATTCACTTTGCTGTACAGCTGAAACTAACACAATATTGTAAATCAATTATACCCCAATAAAAATTTTAAAAAACTACATATCCAATGAGAGTGACCATTTATAAAATCTACTAATTACATATAGATGAATATACACAGATTAATTGGCCTATTTATCTGGTGGTGCATGTACAGATAATTTTCATTTTTCTTGCTATATGTTTTTATTTAAATTTTTTTCTCAAAGAATATACATTGCTTTTATAATGAAGCAATGATTATTAAAATTGGAGCAAAGCTGTTTAAATTTATTTCTAGACACAAAAGAAAAAACCTATTGAATTTATCAAGATCTGGCATATTTTATAGTGTCTAAAGAAGCATATGGCATTGGATTCCATACTCATGTTTCTTTCTTCTTTTTGGGGTTTTCCACTACTGAGAGACTAAGCCTTAACTACTAAGTTAAAAATATTAATAAATACTTTGATAGATTCAGTTTTGACTCTAGACGTGGCTAGGAATTTTAGAAGTTTATAATTCTTGTCCTCGAGGAGTTTACTACCTTGCTGGAGAAAACAGACTTACTATTTGAAGTATTTACAGAATAATTAATGGACAGTTTGTGTGGTCCTAATCAATTGTATGGTCAGTTTTCTGAATTTATTCCTCTTCTCATATGAAGTTAAAACTTAAGAGAGTGGCAGGGTTCTTGTGGAATTAATTAACAAGAACAAATACAGTAAAGTCACAATTAAGTTTATTACATTGTAGTTAGTGCAGCTCAAATTAAGTTCTTTAAGACATGGACATGAAATATGTGCATCTTCTATTCAATTTTAGATGTTAGGAAATTAAAATAAAAACTTCCGATTACATCATTCAGCACATATTCAGGAATTCCAATGAAAATAAAATATTAAATGAAATAAGAATTCAATCTCAGATTAGAGTCAATTTAAGCGCAACCAACTGTCAAACGTTTGGTGATTTATTTGTATCCATGATAGGAATGTTGTGTCCCAGTGCAAAGAATGTCCTTTATAAGTGACTCTTCTGTATTATGCCCTCAGGTCCTATGATTATATATCGTCTTCATGCAAGTTCTAACTTAAAAACAGAACGAAACAAAAAAACTGAATGAATAATGAGAAAAAATGGAGACAAAATAAAGATTAGTGAAAAAAGGCTCAATATCTGTAAGTAATTAAATATCACGTTGGTTCCTTGGAATTTAGCAGGCAAGAGATCATGTTTCACTCCATTAATTTGTTCTTTTTACTGCCCACTATAGGAAACAAAGAACGGAAACCAGTTCTCAGATTTACATCTTGACAAACTCATGGCATCCTTACCAGTAAGATATTCTTCCATCATCAATTTTTTTAATCAACTGATAATGATGCCCAAAAGATATGTTTCAAAATAAAACAATAAAATTTAACTTGCCCCTGGAATAGAAACAACTATAGGTTGACCAGTTGTACAACTGGAGTATATACCAAAGAATGATTTGCCTTATGACAGTTTCAGGATAAGACATCACAGTGTTATTTTGCATTGGATTTCAAAGGGAATGATAGTACTTGTACTCAGCAATCTGCTGTAAGTAGATAAGTGTCTTTAATAGCTTAGTTGTCATATTTTACTTTCAGTTTACATATATGTAGGGAAGTTTCACTGCCCCAATATCTTAATGACAATACAAAAAGAGAAAGGTTTAATTTAATGTTTCTATTTTTCTGTGTAAAAAGCAATAAATGCAATTATAAATGTGCACTGGAGGCATAACATTCACTTGCCATGACCTTTAAGTCACCTCTGCTTACACAGAAGTCAGTTCCTATACAAAACAATAAGTCAGTTGCAATACTAAAATTCATTTCATTTATTTTAAATGAAATGGGCAACTAGATATTCCCACGAGTGACATTAATGGGTCACTTAAGCATTAGGTGGCTGGGCTGCCCAGAGAAAAACTTTCCAGATTCCTTTGTGAATGCCTCACTTTTATAAACCAGAATCCAGTGCACCTTTCCTTCTAGAAACTGGCCAAAAATATCTCCCATAGTCTAAAGAGATTTCCTTATTTTATTTTATTCCACTTATCATTTCTCCAATGCCAGAATTAGTTTTAGAGTAAGAGAAAAAAATAAATGAAGCGCTGGAAACAAACCTCATACAAGTGAGCTCAAAGAGAGGGCCAGGGAGTATACATTGCAAGGTCCCAATGAGTACTGTTTTTCAGTATTGCCTTACCTCTTCTTTACTAGTAAAGAAAGTTGCTTATAAAATAAACCACACACACTGACGGAACTCACAATTGGAACATTTAAATGATTATTTGCTTCTCTTTCTACCAGCTTGTAAAACATTATTTTCTTATTCTTCCTTAAATGGCCTGTGCTAATTACATACCATGACCTTTGACCTCCAGGTGCCTTCATTTATGGCAGCACATTCCTTTCTAGGGCAACACATTGGCCTGGTTTACAGGATGCTGCTACCAGGCCTTCCACTCCTGACTTCTGCTTCCCTAAGTCATCATTCTAACTCACCAACACAACTCAGCAAAATAATTCATTGTTCAGTAGAGGTATGCAATTCACCCAAATCCCAAGGAATAAATACAAAATTATATAACTGACACCTCCCTTTAGAATATCAAGCATATTAAGAAAGATGTTTCTGATTTGTTTCTTTCCTAAAAGAGGGTGAGAAAAAGTAACATTTTAACCTAGGAATAAATAGCTGAATTACCACTGTGGAGTCATTTCTTGAGGGATTATATAAATGACTTTGAGTTGACTCTTTTAAACGGTCAGAAGTTGGAAGTTTATAAACTGTTTTGAAACTTCCAGTCTCAGTCTCGTATGATTCTAAGGTGTCAAGGAGATTAGGAGATGGAAGTAAGATTCCCTGTCAATCTAAAGGTATCTGAGTAAAATTTTTTAAGATGATGTCTTACTTACTTTTCATTTTCTTCAGGTCTGATACAAATGTGGAACTCTTAGTTATGATGCATTTGGCCAATTGTTGAATTCAGCACCGCCTGATTTGTAGTAAGTATCTGAAAGATAGGATCGATTTAGACAAATTGACCTAACAAATAGAAATTGTTATTAAAACAGAACTAAGTGTACAACTGAATCATTCAGGAACAAGCTCAACATTTCCATGCACAGGGACATATAGTTTAAACTGTTATTACTATTACTCAAAGTTCTGATCAATTTACCCCAATTCTTTCTTTATTTCAGATGAAAGTATTTAAGGAAGTTGCACTTGTTGTTTGATTACGTATAACCCTGAATACATTTCCAATAGCTGGATATGTCTATAGGATGACCATAAATAAAATTTCAGTCAATTGCTAAATAATTAACTTTTTTTTTTTTCATTGCAAATTTGACTGAGAAAGAAACAAATACCAAAAGAAGAGAGAGTCTGGCATCCTTTTGTGTTCATATGTATTAACATGTAGAACTATGTAATGTCTGTCATTTTAATAAAATCCCTATTATAGCTAATACCTCTATTAAGAATACTAGAATGCAATAACTTATTTGAAGTTAAATTTAATTAGTCAAACTGTTTTGTAGAAGAAATAATACAATTCATATTAAAGTATTTTCATTTAAGAATGTCGAAATCCAGATTTACACCAAAGATTAAAAAAAAAGAACTATTACAAAAGGATCACTGGGTTATTTCATTAAATAGTAAATATTTAATATATTTAAATATATATGTGTGTGTGTGTTCATATATATAATTTAAAACAATTTGATTTATAAGCAATTTCTCCATGATGAGCATTGTGTACATATCAAATATCTGCCCTGTGGTACCTGATTTTGTGTTAAATACTTTTTTTTTTTTGGCCGCACTGCACGGTTTGTGCGAGTTCAGTTCCCTGACCAGGGATCAAACCTGGGCCCTTAGCAGTGAAAACGCTGGGTCCTAACCAGTGGACGGCCAGGGAATTCCCATGTTAAATGCTTTTTCCACAGATAACACTTTAACATGTGATGACTTCTCTCTATAGACAGAGGAATCTTAACTAGTCATCTGATTATGGTAAGGGTGACAAGTGTTAAAATTCTGGGATACTGTTCTTCTTATGATGGCTTGGGGTCTTTCTTCCCGCCCATGAACCAGTAATACAGACTCTCAGAAAAGAGACCATTTACTTGCCCTGTTGTCAGCGCATCTGGAAGCCTTGTCAAAACAATATAATTTTACTTTGTAACTTTTTGACATTGGTATTTATTGCACCTGTCTGTGGGCATGATTTATGACCTGTCTGGTGAATATTTCTCCTCCAGTTGGAGTTTACAATATGAGATAAGTGAAGCATTTAAAAGTCTGTGTGTGCCTCAGGATGGGAAGTGGACATTTTGCAGCCTCACTCCCCGTCTCTCCTCTCCCCCCAACGTCATCATCACCCCCAAAACGACCACTGTGATACGCCATTCACTCAGGCCTTCCGAGAAAGAAAGAAGAGAACAATTATGTAAGACTACATTTTCCACAATCTCTTTTGCAGGGGAATTATGTGTCAATAAATTCTAATGAGTGGCAAGAAAATTCTCCATCGGGGAGGCATCCAATGGAAAACATGTGCTTGTTGTCAGGAGAGCCCAGTGACCTTTTGTCTTTGTAATGGTACCCTGGCTGGGACTCATCAATGTTCCTATCTATCACCAGAAAACACACTTCCCTTTGGCAAAATTGCACTTATTTTAAAAGCAGCCATTCTAATTAAATTGCTTAACTAGGCTGCAATCAAGAAAGCTTTCTTTCCTTGACTATCCCCTCTGGGTCTCGGTATTAGTTTACAATTGTTTAGCAATTCTCCTTAATCTCATAAAGTACACACTCTAGATATGTTTTTGTTCTATAGTTTCGTAATAAAATGTTTTAAGCCCTTCAATTTCTACTCTCCAAAGTTCATATGAATATGATTTATTGGGGGGAAATTCTATAATTACTAATAAAAGTTAACATTTTCCCCCCAAACGTCTGAGACGTGTGGATAGAATCTGTTTCTTTGTCTGTTTCCTCAGACCTGCAAATTCTTTCTCTTCACTGAGCCCTAGTGGAAAACTACATTATCTTAAAATAACATTAAATTTAATTTATGTAATTGTACAAGTGTGAACTTTTTGCACTGAAAAATTAAGGGAAGAATTTAAATTAAAAATTTTATGTGATACTTTAAAAGAAAATGTACAATGCATGAGCTAATTTTAAATTAGTAATGCTTTTGTGCACTTCTGAGGTGTACTTAAAAACTCACAATTGCCAGCTGTGTCATTTTATTATTTGAGTACAGTTATAATTGACATCGGCTTCTGTAGGTTACCTTACTTTAATCACATAGCAAATATACACTTTAACATATCTAGTCTATTAATTAAATGTACTTCAAAAATTCATTACAGAAGCCCCTAAATCATAAAGAAGCTGAACTTCATTCACACAGATTTAAAAATTGAGACCTCTGACACAGTTTTAAGTAGACAATCAATACAATTTTCTCTACACCAGTAATTCAGATAAAAGCCCTGCCTTAAAAAAGACCATTAATTTTTGTTTTCTATGCTAACTCCTTATAGCTGCAGCATTTTTTGGTGTATAGATGATAATTTCTATAGGCAAGAACCCTGTATGTTGGTATTCGTGTTCCTTTACTACTCTTTTCCCTAACAATGCCCCAAGTATTTTAACATTTTAATCCCAGAAATGATAATCTAACCCTTTAATCATTTTTGTTGTACTCCTCTGAATTCTCTCAAACTTCTTTGTATTATTTAGTTGTTATTTTTGTTGTGGGACCGGAAAAAGGATAAATCTGTCAGGGCTGAGTGCAGATAGACAATTACCTTAGTTCCTAAGATAACTAAGATATATTAAACTTGTAGTTTACACATTGTAGTCAATCTTACAAACTCATTCAGTTTGATTCCCAGATTTTCTTCTGGGTACTTACGCAAAGACTACTCCTTACCATCTTCTTTTGGTGCAATTGTATTTTATTCCCATGAAAACTTAGGCAATATCTTCCTTTTTAGAAGATTAGGAACTTTGTTTCTTGACAAATGCAAACAAGACAGGGACACATTTGTGAACTCTAATACGTATATCATTGCAGTGGAGTATATACCAGCCATCCCACTGTCAGCTCTTGCAGTTTCTTGTTAGTCCAGCCCCAATTCAGAAAAAATGAGAAGTCTCTTTCCCTTCAATGATACAATTTCCTTCTCGAACCTACTCATCCTTAACAAATTGGAGTCTGCCAATGTGTTACCAAGCCAGTGACATCAGTACTGGCAGGACATTAAATCGAGATTAGAAATGGCCCCATGACATCACCCTCTTGATCCTCTCGAACAGCTGGTTTCTGTATATTGTGCAATTTTAGATCATTATTCATGGTTTGGGTCAGTATAATTCAGGAAGCCAAAAAACTGCCAAGAAAAATTGCCCTGGAACCAGTTCAAAGACTCAAAATTATTTTATTGATTAGACGCCTGAGTTTACATCTTCCAGAAGGACCTCATGAATCATCAATACATGATAATGCCTGAGTCATTTTAGCATGCACGATGTTTAGAACTTCAAAACAAGTTCATCTTTGAAAGGTTAGCCATGAAGAAGTGTGATAATGAGATATATAAGGAACTTGGTTGGGTACAGCTGAACAGGGACCAGAAACTATTGAGTGAGCAAGTGGTTTGTTTGAACTGGATGGTTATTTATTTTCACCTTATACTTGTTGACTTCATATCCTCCCTTCAGCTCATCTCAGAGACAGTGAAGAGGTATGTTTTAAACAAGCCAGACAGGAAGCTATTTTGAGAGGCCTTGTGCAGACATTATACCAAAGCAAGAAGATAAAGCACAGATTTGGCTGGCTGAGAACTTCGAGAGGAAAGTCATGTTTTAAAACAAAATAAAATCTAAATGTGTTTAGAGAAAGAGACCACAAACTCATATATTCTTTCTCTAAGAACCTGGAGGGAATTTTAGTAATAATGTGCTTCACTTAGGATAAGTCTTAGCTATTTTTGAAAGATAGATCCCATTATGTTATCACTGCCCCAGAGCAAATCTCCTGCACGGGTCATTGCACGGGTCTTTGTTCCTAAAAAAATTTGTGCTATGCCCAAACTTCTATAGATCTGTGCCACCATCAACCATACTTCCTGCTGTCTACGTGCTATGCCACAGTCTCTGATTATGGTACTATCTTACTCAAAATTATTGGCTCATTGCCACCCACTTGAGTATAAATTTTACATTAAGAAAATATGATCTTGTTATATTTTTAAATCTCATTTCCGGGTCCTATTAGATGAAAATTCTGGTGGCTATAGGAACATGTGAAGAAAAAAATACAATTTCTTATAGCAATGATGAAAATATCCCTCCTATACTTACGTAAACGAAGCGTCCGTCACAGAAAAAAATAGGTTCAGAAATGTCCAATTTTTATTGCAACATAACATATCCCCTTGTATTACTATTGATATAATGTACTCCAGCCATAATCTACTGGCAACCTGCCCTTGTCAAATAATCAAACGATTTAATCATTTTGGTAGTTCATCACCTACACACCTGCCTCTCCTCCCTCACACCCATACACTCAATGGTATAAGTAATAGCAGCATTACATTGAATTGACTAAAGTTCCAGAGTGAAGTAAATCTGAAAAAGAATCACATTTTTTAGATGGTGGTGGTGACTGGGGAGGGGGAATGTAGAAATTCTAGCAGCTTTGCTTAGTGCTCTTTTTTTCAAAGGCTGACCTAGCTCTGAGGAGAATCGGGCATATGCCTATGATTCGGTGTTCATTTTTCTCTCTTTCTTTCAGTTATCGGAGGAAGGACACGGTCTGGGCTGGTTTCCTCACTCAGCAATGTCCCTCTTCACAACACAGCTATTACATTTACCACTAGAAGCAATACCAAGACATGTGTTTCCTGGGATGTTCTGTTTGTCTCTCTGGAATATAGAGGTTTTATGTGTTTATACTTGCCCCTCCTACATTTTAAAACACTATTCTGGGGATTGGATTTAGGTGGATACAGAATATTGTTACTTCAGAGTGATTCCATAGGGACTGGGCCCCTTGCCATGGATATCTGCGCTACAACGGTTTGTAAGCTCATGCAACGTGATAAACGCTGCTTTCTAATTTCCTTGTTTTCACATGGCATGTCATTTTCAGCCTTCAAAATGAAAAGAACTGCGTGGACACTGATCTTTCTCCTTTGCTCCTACAGAAATCAAATCATGTAGCGTGTGCTGGAGAAGCACTGGAGAAATGAAACGTCCTTTAGTTGGTAACTTGGTTTGACATACAAACAGATGAGAATGTAAGAGAAGTGCACTAGAGGTGTGTGTGGGAATGACTTCTTCAGGATCCCTTGTTCAAGATGCTCTAAAAAGGTAAAATTCTATGTGTTTGAGGAACAGATAGCTGTGTTTACATATAATTTTCACCGAGGACCAACTGATAAGTTCTTGTAGATCCTGCATGCTGTTAAACGTCTCGTTTTGAAGCTTTGAAAAGAAAGACTAAATGGAGAAGTGTTTTATGTCACTGAATAAATAAATATAAACTGTGATACTTTCCTTCCAGGAGCCAAAGAAAGCTCCTAACATTTTGTAAAAGCCTTGTTCACAGTCACTTGTCTTGGGGATTCAAGCACTCATCTTGAATGGTCAAAGTAGATAAAAATTTTGCTACAGAAGGAATCTTCTCAAAGATGTCCTACATTTTATCTTATTATTTGAGCCACGCTAAAATTATAAAGAGCTCAGGAAGAAAAAACCCCCCCAAACCAAAATCCCACTAAAAACCACCCCCTCCTCCTTCCTTCATCACTACCAAATGCAGCCAAAACATGTCTGCAGTGAAAAAAATATCTGTAACCTCCAGGAGCTTTGATAAAATCAAGGCCAGTGAGATGTGCCAGACCCTCTCCCCTTTCCCAGATGGTGGAGTTTGCTACTTTCACATTTGGCTTTTAATGGACAAGCAAGGAAGCCTGCCAATAAAGCTGCGGAGCAGGCTAAGAAAACAAACAAACAAAAGCAATCACGCCCTAGACACGGAGGCCAGTTACAGGGATGATTGATCAGGTGTCCAGCTGGAAGCTGTCACCACCAAGTTGAGAGAAACAGGCAGAGCTTGGCAGGTTTCACGGGCCAAAGATTATCACGGGGTATTAGGTAGGTAGCATTCTTCAGCAAACAAAGAAATGGAAAGGATGGAGTTTGCTTTGCCCGAGCCACATGCCTGGCAGACATGCTTACCACGTGACTCTCCTTGTGTAACGGATACTTGAAACTAAGCATATTAGATTTCCTCTTGGAAAGTCTTGCTGGAGAAAACCGTACTGCACACCCCTCTGTCCTTTTGTCTGTATGTTCTTGTTCTGAGACAGACTGAATATCTTTCTGTTGCTAAAAGAAGTGTACATGTTGGCATATAATCACTTCAGCAAGCAAACAGTCCATGGGGAGGTGCACTTTAACAAATTCTAATTCTGGCATAATTTCCTTGTTGCTTAAGTGAGGAGACTAGAAACCCTGTCGACTCTACAGAATTGTCTCCAGAATCAACGGAAATCATACCCTATTTCCTTGACTTTAACATGTCGTGGGTTATAATAAAGCTTGTAGAAAACTTTTGAGTAAAGAGCACCTTTTTCACACTAAGCATATCTATTTTGAGATTAATCCTAATATTTGAGAAATATTAAAATGTGATTAAAAGGTGCACATTGCAATCAAGGAAATAAGATAGATATGAAAACATTTTATAAACCACAAAGTGCTGGAAACATGCACTTAATAAGATCATAATTAAAACATGTTAATGATGTGGGATTATTAATATCCTGCTTGTTATAAAGGCAGTAACTCTGAATAACACAAAGTCTCCATCTACACAGATGGAACTTGAATTCACATATATGAACAATTAAATTAATGGAATAGAAATCCCTGACGAATGTTATTTCATCCGAACACAAGAATACATCAGTTTAACAAATATATCCTGAAAACTTCAATCTGATTCCATTTCACTCGAACAAACACACATATTTTGTGAATAAATTATAGAACATGCTATAACATTGGGTCCTCATTTCTGGTAAGCACACCATTTACTTTTAGAAATACAATATTTGTTTTCAAATATTCAGTATCAAATAAGGTGATCAAATGACACTATATGATTGACTGAAATGTTGATTTTTATCTTGAAAAAAATTGTAGAGTTTTAGCATTTTGACTCTAGATTACACGGATTGTCTCCCCAAGTTTTTATGGCCCAAGATTCACATAAATGATGTAAATTCTTTAACAAACTTTACAGTCATTAAAGTTGTCTATTATTAGCCATTTTACAAGGAATCAAAAAAATGACATTTATATTGGACGACTGTTCATTTTCATGGCGAAGTCAGCACTTTAAATATAAAACGGCTTCCTTATCAGTAGCTTGAGAATCAGCTCAGGCTTGTGTAATATTGAACACACCCTACCAAGGAGACAGCATGGGTTTGGGGCAGGAAATCACAGATAAGTATTTCCTTAACTATCTCCACCAGGGTGTGCGGCAATGCTGAAAAATGCTTGTTTTATCTTAAGTTTTGTGTCTGTCATTTTAAGATATATACAGAAATTATTGGAAGTGAAAGATGAAGAAACAGACCATCAATATCTTTTCCATGTGGTAAAATATCGGTAAGTGGAAGGCCATGAGTATAGAATAAAGCTAGTTCCAAAAGTCAGTGGTTTCCAAACTTGGGGCCTTCTCAGAATTACCTGAGACCAAGGAAACATATCCAGAGTTGCTGGTCTACCCTTGGAGATCCTGAAGCTGTAGGTCTGGGAGGGGTCCCAGGAAAATGTGTTTTGAAAGCATCTCAGGTGATTCTAATTAGAACTGGAGACTGCTGCCATACAGTTCAAAAGAACTTTCTAGATTCATTAATAATATAACAGTGTGGCAAAATGTTATTTCCTTAGCAGGAGAATTTTTTTCCTCTTTTATGTTGGAAGAATATTTGATAAACCACTTGGCAGAGGTGGGGGAAATGCTCAAGGGAAATGTTTAAGGAACAAAAGATGGCCCTTGGCTTCATTCCAAGCTTTAGTCTTGCCGAATGAGGTATGTAAACTAAGGGTATGAGATGAATTATTACGGACAAAAGAGGAGAATTTTTTAAACGTTGTAAATGGAAAGAAAATAGGGGTAAAGGCAAGTGGTTGAAACTGGTGCCTAAATTTTTACTAAACTTATTAATTTTTGTTGTTATTACCATTATTACCTCAGATATCACATGTAGATAACCAAAGTCAGTAATGTATTCGGGTTTAAAGATCTAGTTTGGAAGTCATCATCAGTGGTTACATTAATGTCAACTCTCCTCTTTAAAACTATAGTCCTCAAGGGGATCAAATCTAATGACTAGCAAGACCCAATGATCCTCAGACTCAGTGACCATTGACCATGACCATGTGTAGCAAAGAGAGAATAAAACAGAGGCATTTCCTCTAGGTAATTTGTTGGAACAGTCAAAAGTCTTTGTCAATTTCATGTTGGAGTGCAGCTATCCCCCATACCCCCAAACGATGATGAATTTTTGGAAACACCAGAAGACATTCCACAAGGAATGATTTCATACTTGATTGTCTTCAGGAAGCTAGAGTTAATGGTTGTTTAATAAGGATTATTTAAATGTCAAAGGATATAACAACTGACCCCCTTCTAATATTGCTAATTTCCTTCCTTTTCCCCCCCTCAGTGAATAGTACTTCATTTTTAACCATTTAATTGTACTTGGAAAATAAGTTCAATACATAGTTTTCAAACTGTCAATTCATAAACTGCTAACTGGATTTTGGGTTCTAGAAACAATAAACTAGTTTATTGAAAACATAATCCCTATAGAGAGAAGAACAATAAAGACTTTCTCGCTTTTACTGACCATGAACCAGCGTTAAGAGATTGTTTCAGGGGAAGGGGTGCTATTGCAATGGATTGTGGCTGTGATGCTTGTCATTGACACACTTTACTGGAAAAATGATGATGGTATTAAGCACTGCATGAGTGAACAAGATCCTTGTTTTTAAGACAAGGCATGGAGCAAAATATTGTCAAAATAGGGTTTTCCAAGGTGTATTTATTTTTATTTTTAATGGAACAAAATTATTCCCAGCTGTGCAACATTCTCACTGTGCCCATTACTTTTTAATGAATCTTACAATAAGATGATTAATTCTACACACTTGGATACTTTGGGCTGAATGTTGTTGATTAAGCAATTACATTAATCCACTTCTGCTTATTTTTTTGGAAGCCCAATGATGAAGGTAATTTTCCCCCCTTTGGAATAATCTCTCTAGAATTATTAGGCACGTGTGAAAGGAGTTTTACACACATTTCTGAGGACTACCCTTGTTATTAATAACCAATGTTAAGCTGCAAACGACAACCAACCTGTTTTATTCCAACTGATAAAGTTCATGACGTCACTCTGTTTCTTTTCTCAGCTTAGACTTTGGCATCGTGCATTGGCCTTAAAACATTATCACAATGTTTTCTATGGAGTAAATTAAATAAAAACACAATAGGAAATGATCAACTATTTGGCTTAGACAGCAAAGCATGCACAGCTCTTGTTTTCAGAAATGATGAAAAGGAAGGAAATAATACAAATAAAAGTTCCAGAGTGTGTAGTAAAAAATGTTAGAAGGAGTATGGTTTAGAACAAGGAGGTCAGTTTAGGTGTTGGTTGGGGGCCAATGTGGGTTTCAGAACAATCAAGACATACTGATTGGATTTCTATTTTTCTAATTTAATTTTTATTTTATATTGGAGTATAGTTGATTTACAATGTTGTGTTAGTTTCAGGTGTACAGCAAAGTGATTCAGTTATACATATACATGTACCTATTCTTTTTCAGATTCTTTTCCCATATAGGTTATTACAGGGTATTGAGTAGAGTTCTGATGGGATTTCTTAGTAGGACAGGCACCAAAAGTGGCCTCAACCTTAAGTGGAGAGTCACTGGAACACTTGGGTCATAAGAAATTATTTCACAGTGAAGATAAATAGCATCAACATTTCACATGGCACATGCAAAGGCGAAGAATTATAGACTGATGTAAGACAAGTGATGGGATTATTTGATGCTGATTTTACCCCGTGTTTTTCTTTTCTTTCTGTAGATGACCAATGATGTAAAGAGCGTCTTGTTTCTTTATGGACCTTGTTGTGTTAGGTTGAGTCATAGGAAAGAGCCAATAGTCAATCATTTTTGACTAACTAAAATGGCAATTTATATGGTTTGAAATAGTAAGTATGCAAACTAAGCCTATACAAAGTATTATTTCCTTCTTACTGGGTTCTTTTGTTGTTGTGGTTACTGTTACAGGGTAAAATGTATTAGCCTTTGAGGGTTCCTACATGGATTTTTTTCCCCTTCCGACGACAGAGAACACTGTCTTGAACCACTGTTTCCTCTTGAGAAGATTTGGGACTCCTGTGGTAGAGAAAAGGAGGGAAGTCGGAAAGGATGAAAACAGAAAGCACTCCAAGTGAGAAGGCTGGAGGTTTCATTTTAGTGGAGGGGAAAAGTGCAATGACAGCTGTACTGCGGAAGGGAAATGGGTTATTGAAGCAAAAGTAAGTTTGATGGTAGATAATTTTGCTGAGGATTATATATTCATTTCATTCCCTTAAAAACTGGAGGTGAAGGATTTGAATTTTACTAGCTTCAAAGAACACACTTATCAAATTGGAGAGGAATTAAACTGTGTATGCATGAAATTGTTTTCTCCTGTCTCTGTTGTATAATTTAAAATAATGTAAAATTAAATTTTACCTTGTGTTATTTATATTATATATGTATGTCACTGCATGAATTAGACATTCAAAAATACATAGTACAACATAGGGCTTAAAACTCAAAATCAAGTATGGTCCTAGTTATGGGTGATTTACAGGTTGTTATGTAAAATTTATATATTTTGAAATTGCTTTTGGTGGCTTGGACTGAGACCTTGCAACACTGTTTTGAGACCAAGTTCCATGGAGTATGCATGGCTTTACAAACTTTATACTTTCCTTACAAGAAAATATCAAGCTTATCTAGACATTATGCTCTTCACATAGTATCTTCTTAACTGTTTTACCTCTATAAGGGCTTTAAAATCTGCCTTGTATAAATCTGGCCGTATCAGAGAATTCCTTATGTAGCCATACTGATTTCTTTCCATGTTATTCATAGGCCTTTTCCTTATTTTTCAATGTGTTTTATTTATTTATTTATTTATACTTATGAAACTGTAATGCTGTGTTTGTAAGCAATAATGGCATGCCTGTATGTGGAAAGGAAAAGGAAGCTAATCTTCACTTGAAGCAGTAGGCTAAACAATGACCATAAAACCAGGCTTAAGCCATGAAGCTTCCATACCTTTGGCTGATTTCATGAACAGTAGGCACCAAATAGATTTGAACTTTTTTACACACACTTGTGCTGCCAAACCCAAAGCAAAACATCCAAGAATTCAAATCTGCCCAATGTTGCCTCATTCTCTAGAGCACATAAGGATGTGAGTGTGTGGTGTGTGTGTGTGTGTGTGAGAGAGAGAGAGAGAGCGAGCGAGAGAGAGAGAGACATAAATAACAATGCAATAGAGAGTACCCTTCTTAAAGGCTTTGGATTTTATATTTTGCTTCTGACTCTGAAGTTTGTTTTGCACTTGCAGTTTAAATTGTCTTCTTATAGTGAACATTTATGTCACCTAATGCTAGAACAACAAAAATGTTAATATAATAAAGAAGTGGGGAGTCTGGTTATGGAGGCATTGTGGAAGTTAGCTGTCACTGACACTGGCTGACATCAAAACTCCATGTTTCGGAGACTGTTAAGGCCTCTTGTAGAGCAGATGCTCTCTTGAAGTTGTGGACATGAAATACAAAATGTTTCAACTTTTTGCTCTCTCCCATTGGTCTTTCAATATGCTTCTTCCCCAGATTTCCTTGTCCCTAGTTGTATTAGTTTCCTAGAGCTGCTGTAACATATTACCATAAACAGTGTGGCTTTAAGAAAAGAACCATCAATTTATTCTCTTACGGTTCCAGAGGGCAGAAGTCTGAAATCAAGGCGTTGGCAAGGTTGGTTCCTTGGGAAGTGTGTTGGGACCATCTGCTCCATCCCTCTGTCCTGGCTTCCGGTGGTGCCGTCAATCCTTGGCATCCCTTGCTTGGTAGATGCATTGTCCCAGTCTCTGTTGTGAAGTGCATTCTTCCCTCTGTGTCTCTGTGTCATAACACAGGCTTATTCTCTCTTTGCAGTGTGTCCTCTCCTCTTCTGATAATAACCCTTAGTCGTTGGAGAAGGACCCACCCTAATCCAGTGTGAACTCATCTTAGCTAATTACACCTACAAAGACCCTATTTCCAAATTACATTCTGAGGGTCTGGGTGAACATGAACTTTGAGGGGATTCAGTGCACTAATTACTCACAGTTCCTTCATCCAGGCCCGTGAGTAACCAGTCAAGCCATTCACCACGGGCTATAACTTAAGGAACTTCTCACAAAGTAAACGACCAGATCTATTGCCTGAGGTTCTACCACTGCATTTCCTCTCATCACTGCCTTTCAGGGCCATTCTCTGTAGGGCTGTGGTATACAGCAGCCATCTGTTTTTGTCTCATACCTTCACACTGAGCTAACATACTTGTGAACTAAGTGCAGCCTTGGTTCATCTGGTCCAGTGAGTTTTCCAGTCCTTGCACACCTGCTCCAATCTATATGATGTCATCAGGTGAGTCAATATAATACTATGAAGTCCAGAGAATTCAGTTCTCTTCAAACTATGTTATAAAACAGGGCAAGAGAGTTAACACAGATGTGAAGCAAGACTAGAAATATTGGCTGTTACTGATCCCGATTTGAATTTGAGCTGTTTCTGAACCTTCTGCCTGATTGGGATGAAAGAGAACATGTTTACCAGATCAAAGGCTGCATATCATGTACCTGAGTCCATTTTCATCTGCTCAAGCATAGATACTGTAAATGGAACAGCAGTTACCACAGGAGTTGTTAGCTGGTTGAATAATGATATTTTACCGTCATCCGAAGAAACCATCTGATTTTTTTAGAGCTCTTTTGGTCATTAAGGGTAGAGCAAATCTCCTTCTTCTTCCTCCATGAGATGCAAAATCGTCTTGGTCTTACTATCTTAAGCCTTCCGCTAGGCCTTCCCCACAATAATAAATCTTGCTACACATACCAAAAACTAGATAATTTGTCAAATATTAAGGCTGTCTATTTAATTATACCTTTGGGAGCTATGGCATAGGTACGTGTAGGTCCTGGATATTTTGGGCTCACTGGGTGGTAGACCTCTGCAAGAACTCCCTTAATCATATAGCCCCAAATATTCCATCTACATGGGCGCCATGATGATGCTTCTCGAGACTGGGTATCAATGTCATCTTGAACCTTTTGTCCAAAAATTCTTGAAATCCTTGAAATGTTTGATAATATATTTGACATGGTGTTGTACTGTCCCTCATGGGGACACAGACTCTTCTTCAATCAATGGCTTCCAGATCTGAAAAGTCGCTCAGGTTCAAAAACCGGGCAAGGGATCTTGACGCTTCATAACTGTGGCTGAATTTTGAGCAATACCTTTTTCAGCTGCCCACCTATCGTACCCCTATGGAGGTGGTCTTATCCATCAGCACAACCCTCTGTAGAACAGGGCCCCTGGATGTCACTCTTACTTTGCACTTATTATAATGATTATACCCACCCTGTCTATGGTGACTAAACCACCCCCACCCCTATTATTTTGACATCCAGTCAGTCCCATTACCATCGGCAGCCAAATTCCGTAACAATGTCTCCTCCCATCACCTCTGACAGCCACTTCCCTACGGAGGACAACCACCACTAACAACCACCATTATTTCTCAAATAATGTTAGTGCTTCTGAGACAGGCTGGGACCTGGGACCTGGGACCCTCTGCTGCAGGGCTTGCACCTGGACAGACGTCTCCTTGAGCAACAAGATACAAAGAAACTATAAGGGACTAAAAATAACTGCATGCATACGCAGTTGGGGCAAATTATGGCCAACAAGTTACAAAAAGACCAAAAAAACAAACAACAAACCAACTGCCACTTCTGAAGAACCAGGAGCAAAAGCAGGGTGCTGTGCAGGCCCCCTGCACTCAACACCGCCAAAGGGGTGGGCAGACCACCTAAGCCTCCACTCCATCCAGACACCTGACCCCCGACCCCATATACGGTACAAGTTCACCCCCCCTCAGGGAGAAATCAAGGGGACATGTTACTTGTTTTTCGCTCCCTCCTGCTGCAGCAGGGGCCCCAATAAAGTCTGGCCTGAATTTCTTGTCTGGCCTCTGATCAATTTCTATTGATTGGGTTGGTAACTGCTCCTGTGTCTAGAAAAAACTCAATGTGTTTTCTTTACTCTCCTGCTACAACTCACTTCAGACTCCAGATATGTGTGTTTTCCACACATCAAGCAATTCCCCAACGCCAGCTGGGTGTCCTACAATTCAATTCTGACACTATCCATCTGGAGTTAGTGTCAGATCCCACAGGTTAAATGCTCAGTCCTCCAAGACTGAGATTACTCTCAGAGTTGGAATCATTTTCACCTGCTATTAATTTTTGTTTCCTCCACATTTACATGCTTTGTGCACCAAAGACATGTAGCTCAGTATCGGTTGATGCTCTGCTTGCCTATTCCTGTTTCATGGTTACCAAATCAAACTTTGAAAATATGGCATTTAACTCCATAAAGATTATTTGATTTAATTCACTGGAAGTAATATTTTGGCTTTTTTGGTCTGTATTTTCAGGAAGGAAAGGTGAATTCCTAGGAGAATTAGAAAGAGAATATTATTCCCTTCCTGAATGCAATTCAAAGAGCTTGCTGAATCATTGCAGTAATATTAGAAGCTGTGAAAACCCCACTGGCCATCAGAAGGTGTTGAAGGGATAGGAAAGGAGTAATGGACTTGAAAGGTTCCTTCCCATCTGGTGATTCCCCCAATGACCAACCTAAAAGAAGACCAAGAAGAGAAAAGGCTCAAGTAATATTATGAGAGTAGAATTTTCCACCCATGTTCAGGAAACCAATGAGACGAAAGGCACACAGCAGTAGCCACATGGCTAGGAGACTTTGAAAAACACGCTATTTCCTCTGTTATTTCCTCACAGTATTCATGCCCATCTCTTAATTTGTTTTTGTAAGGAAATAAAGATACAGATTTTTAAAAAAAAAAAACAACATTGACCTCTCTCTTTTTACACATTTTAAAAAACTCTCTTCTGATAAAATTATTTCAATTCTTTCTCTTCCTTCATCAGACAAAGATATCAATCTGGACAATAAGGTGGAAATTGGGTTACTTTCCCATAGGGCAACATATTGAAGGACGTTTTTGCCAGCCTCATGGCATGATTAGGAGATTTTTATTCATGTGGTTATGAGGTACAAGGCTACTTTACACCAACTATGCTTTCCTATGCCTATCTTAAGCTATATATATATATATTTAGAAAAATATGAATTCTATACTTTCAGTTCCTTATCTCTGATCACTTTTTTCTCCTTTTTGTATTAACTGTTACTTTCACCACAGTAAATGCTGAAACTTGAAAAGCAATGTAATCTGTATCATAAATTTATTTATTGGGTGCTTTTATTCTTTCTGTGATTTAGAAAATCTCTGCAAACATACCTACTTATTGATTAGAAACTGTTATAGGATACAGCTATATAGGAAAGTGTCCGTCCTCAATAAAGTCTTCAAATTTAAGATAAAATCCTATTTAAGGTTTGGTGGGCATTGAGAATATGACTAGTACATGCAATAGCAATCCATGCAGTTTTAGGAAAAATAAAAGTCTACAGATTTCACATAGAGATCAAATTTTACCTTAAGTAGGAAAAAAACAGAAGTTTCACATTTTGTATATTCATTTCCAAGTGCTGATCTCAAAGAATAACAAAAACTTGATGTTTTGTTTATATGTTTCCTATCACAAAGGGGATTTTCATTTGTTTGCTCTGTTTCCCCCAAAATATAGTTTCATTACAATGCTATATATTGATCCATCATTTTCTCTAGTTTTTTTTTTTTTAATATCTGATGAGAAATCTGCAGTATTTCAAATGGTTGCTTCCCTAAATGTAATAATTTTTCATTTTCATTTCCCCCTCTCTGGCTGCAGTCAAAACTTTTTGTTATTTTTATCAGTTTGATTATGATGTGTCAGGGTGTAGATTTCTTTTTTTTTTTAGTTAATTCTGTTTGTGATTCACTGATCCTCTTGATTCTGAAATTTTACATCCTTTACCAAATTTGTGAAGTTTTCAGCCATTATTTCTTCAGTTTTTTTTGTACCACATTCTGTCACTTCTCTTTCTAGAACTCTTGATGTCATGACTCTTAGACTTTTGGAATTATCCCACACATATCTGAAGCTCTGTTCATTTATTCCAACGTTTTTTTCTCTGTTGTTCAGAATGGATATTTTCTATTGATCTGTCTTCACTGGATCTTTCCACTGTCATCTCATTTGCTACTGATTTTTTAAATTTTTAGTTGTTTTTTTTTAATCAATGCTTTTATTTTTAGGCTTCAAATTTTTTATTTGGTTCTTTTTTTTATAACTTTTATATCCTTGCTGAGACTTTTCATTCATTTCAAGAGCATTTTATCTTACTTCCTAGAGCCCTGTTATGCTAGTTGCTATAAATTATTTGTCTGATAATTCCAACATTGGTGTTATCTGTTTATTCCCCTGCAAGTCATTGATATTTTCCTGGTTCTTCACAATAATATAATTGTGGATTGTATCTTTAACTTTTTAAATATTATTGTATGAGGTTCTGGAATTTTAAAAATCCTACAGATTGTTTTCACAGACAATCAGCTCATTAAAGTTCATAACACAAGTAATAATCTATCTTTCAATATCCATTCAAACTGTACAGTACTATTCTGATATTTTCCATATGTTTACTAACCAGAGGGAAATCTGAATCTTTTTGGTATTGTCCTACAGTTTCCTAAGACTTTGTTAATGCCTTCCTCTGTTAATAATTTTTCTCTCTTTTTCCATATTACATAATATTTGTCAATCTATTCAGGTTCGTTTACTCTTTACTCTGTTATCTCCATTCTGCCATTGAGCCCATAAAGTGCATATTTCATTTTGATTATGTTGATTTGATTTGCAACACCAAATAATTTAGATGCAGAACTCCACTCTACTCCCTACTTGCCCACTTTTCAACCTCACCCCCAAGACAGAGCAAGAAGCGGGAGTGGGAACGGGGTGTGGTGCTGCTAAGAGACCCTCGGGAACAACGTGGTTATAGAAAAGTCTAGGTAGAGTGAGAATCAGTGATGGTTTGTAGCTAACAAACACCTTTGAATGAAACGAAGAACATAAGACGATGATAAAAATCAGAAGTTACTGAAGGTGGTCAAGTTAAGAGATTCAGAAAGATCCTTCCGAGAAAATGACTACTAAGCAGAGACAAGCCATATTCTCTATTATTCTATAAAGCCATCAAACTAATTCTTTGTACTAAATCTTGATCTACGAGTTCTTCTGGGATTTGGCATCGTAAAGAATCAGAGTGATCATTAAATCTCTCTCTTTACTTTTTAAAATATCCATAGATTAAAAGATAGGTGATTAATTAGTTAAGATCTTAAAGGTGAACAATTGTGTGGGTATATGTTTGCGGTGGTGGGATATGAAATCTATTAGTAAATAGTAACTTGCACCCCAAGGCTATTCTTTTCTTTTCCTTCGGCCGCTGCTCTGAAATATGAAAACAAATTAACAATTTCTCGTCGTTCAGAAAGGATTTATTTGTCAGTATTGTGTTTATTTACAATCCTCTGTATATTCTTATGAAACAGTATGTTGTATACTTACTCACGTGATACATATGTAAGAATTCATGTTATAAATCTCTATGAAAAAGAAAGCACAGTCTGTACTAAAATATCTACACATAATTTTACACACACACACACACACACACACACACACTTATTATTACCAAGATCGAGTTAGTTCTTAGGTAAATCTATATTTAACTTTTCCAGCAGGCCTCCACTATAATAAAATTGTCAAGCCATTTTTCCTTAACAATTACTGACTCCAGCTATAAATCCTTACACAGGTCAATAACCTATAACCCAGCACCTCTCGAAATGGAATGTGGGATATTTATGTTCCCCTTGAGAACAGCTTGTATATAAAGTCCCCAAGGGCATGCAGCCTACCAGGACCACCTTTCTTGAGCAATAACGGGGACGCAATGGTACAGGCTTCTTACTTCTGTCCTCCCCTCCCCCACCTGTAATGTATGAGACCACTTTTCTCCGAAGGCTTGAATCACACCCAACTTAACATATTAGGTGCTAGCTTAGCACACACAGCGCGCTAAACCACACCACAGCTCATTAACCTTTAAAGCAAAACAAAAACAAAAAAACAAAACCTTGCAAAAATGTCAGCTTAACTTTCCATTTCAATAACAGGGTCCAGGGTAAACAAAGAAGAAAAATACAAAACCTCAGGTTGTGTGGTCATTATTAAGAATGCTTTATTTCATAATTATTTAAATTCATAAAATAAAGCATACTAAGAAAATTAGTTTCTAATTGTATATTTTATTTCAAATGCATTAGGCCATGTTTTTCGAAAATATTTCAGATTGATATATTCAGTGTAAGGTTAAATAAATAATTCTTTTACAATATACTGAAACTTTTTTCCCAAGGAAATTAAGTACTCATAAGACATTTCTTCCACTCTACTCCTATAGAATTCAACAAACGTTTATTAAGCACATATTATGTCTTAGGCATAGATCAAGATCCCTGGAGATACGGCAGAGACTAAAACTGATTCAAGATGCTGTTTTTCTGGAGCTTCCCTGCATTTTAGTATTTTGCATCATTCTCTGCTGTATGCTCAGAGGTGTGTGTATCTTTACCTTCAGGATGAAGATAAATCCCAGAATGAATGACTTCCATTCTGGCTTGTTTGACTTAAAAGTCCTCTAAAATAAAAAAGAAGCTTTGTACATGAACAGTTACAGTAATAATATATTGTCCAAGAAGCATGAAGATAAGCAGGTAAGACTCAAGTATGCAAATGCTTTTTGCTTATCCTCGCTGGTGTGGCGTGCCAGCCTGATGTGCAGATCACAGACAGGAAGATACAGGTCCTCCAGCAAAATGAAAGTGTCCGCTCAGTGGCTTTGACCAGCAGTGCCTTGAAGGCCTTAACTAAGAGCAGAAAGCCTTAACCTCCAGGACAGGAAGTTTCCTGGTGGCTCCAATTTGCCAGGCATTTTAAGATATCTGGAAATATAAAAAGCTGTCAGAAAACTTATGGCTTATCACACTGACTTAGACTATGTGTGTGTGTATATATAGTATATATGTAATAATGTAATAATGCATTATATGTTATTAATATAATAATACATTATATATATATATGGAGAGAGAGAGAGAGAGAGAGCAGTTACTACCTATGCATGCATCGGGCATGGTGTTTACTGTTAAGGTTACACAGAAAAAAAATTTGCCTCCAAAGGAAAAAAAATTGCCTGGAGTAATTCTCAATACAGTTGGGAAAGTGATCATTAGAAGGATAGGATTCTGTATGTGTTATTATGACAGACTTAGACACGTGGTTAGGTAAGGGAAATCTTCCCAGAAAATATGGCACTCCGTGTGAATCTTCTTCAAAGATCCAGTTGGTCAGATTTTTTTTTCCCCTTGGCACCTACCATGAGTCAGACTCTAGGCTAAATGTTGGGGATTCAGTGATTACCAAGATTGATATGGTCCCTGATCAAAGAAACCTAAAGTCTCATGAGAAAGTGAGACACTGTCAATTACAGAAAACCATGTACCTGGTTCAGCTGTGCTGGGGGCAGGTTTTGACCAAATGAAGCATGGGGTAAGAAGCATCCCGGCAGAAAGGACAACTTCAGCAAAGCATAGGGAGAGGACAGACCTGGCAAGGTTGGGCAAACTAAATAGTTTGGTGTTGAGATGGAAATGCAAAAAGGCAAGGAATGGAGAGATGTCCTATATTCTTGAGAATTATTCTGCTACAAGTGCAAGAGGACCAGCCTGGGGGTCAGAAGAGCTTGATTCTGGTTCCAGGGGAAGAGTCTTGGGAAAGTCACTGCAGCCTTAGGAGTTCAGGCATTAAAGGAGGGTATTGGAAGAGATTCATTGTTTTTAAATCAGAGTGGCCCATGCAGGGCTCCAAGACTATCCCCCATCCTGCCATCCTGCCTCACCGAGAGTTTCTTCAAGCTTACCAGATGCTGCAAAAATGATGAAAATAATATTTATTGCCAAATTCAACATGGTTTCAAAAATAAAATAAAATAATGAATGTGAAAATAGATTCAAATTTTTATCAAGAACACTTTTGTTGAGAAATGATCATAGAAATTACACAGCAAAAGATCCAGATTTCTGCAGAGAAATTTAAATCCAGTTTATGGAGAAAGGTAAAAGCACGACGAACTAAAACATTTCAAAACACACAAATGTTTGCTTTGTTCTTGACTACTCAGGGTCTGTTAACATAAAAGTGTACTTAGAATTTTCTGCCAGGGAAGAGAAAAGAAAGAGCATGTCCTTACAAAACTTTATTATTCTTTTAGAATATATATTTTCTGGAATTGAGAGACAAAAAAAATAAGACTTGAATAGATAAAATATATTTGAAAAGGAAGATGAAATGTCATAACTGTGTCAGTTCTCCTAAAAATAAGTTGTGTATTAGATGCAATTTTATTTGAAACTCAATGGAAATTTTTTGCAACTTCATATATTTTTACTAAATTGTATGTGGAAAAATAATTTTAAGAATCAAAGATTATTTTAAGTGGATAAATGATACACGTGTACATATGCTTAAGAAATGAAAACTGAAAAGAAAACAAAAATGACCATTGCCAAATATTTATCAATTCTGAACTTTCAGACTGCCTTCATAAAAATGTATGCAAACAATATGGCAAAAGGAGATTATATTTGTTTTAAAAATAAAACTTTGGTAAAAAAAAAGTGTTAAAATCCTGGGAAAAAATCAAATAAGAGGTTGTGGAAAACATTACATAAGTTGTAAATTTTGTCTCATTATTTTAAATAAAGGTAAATGGTACTAATAATGGTATGATATTTTACCCTTATTAAAGTGGCAAATTAAAGAAGTAAATTCCAATCAAGCAAGGTTATACCTCTATGATATATTCCTATGTTATTTGAGGAGTGTAAATTGGTATAGCCTTTTGGAAAGTAATTTGGCAGTATGCGGTGAGGATAACAATAATGATCATTGTGATTTGGTGAACATTCTAGGAATGAATTCTGATTAACTAACCTAAAAGAAAAAAGAGTTATCGGCATGAAGGCATTGATTACAACATTACTTGGAAATAAAGGAGAATCAGCCTCGTTCACAAAGGTAGGGTGATGCAAAGGTAAGGCAATGTAATTAAATTACAGTGCTTTTACTTAATGAATTTTTATGTGAGTGCTATCAGAAAAATAATTGGAAGCTTTAGCAACGTGGAAATGCATACACTATTAAATGAAAAGCAGAATAAAAACTACACATAAACTATGAGTGAAGTGATGTTATAAGTGTGCATGTGGGGTCTGGGTGTGTGTCTCTCTGGGTATTCTCTGTCTCACACATAGATACACACAAAACTCTATGTAGACACTATGACTGAAACATTGTATACAATAGTGCATGTATGTATTCTTATATGGACGCAAGACATAATCAATTTTAAAATATAGCAATTATATTAGGGTTGCTAGTTCCATGTCTACTTTCTTCCTTCATAAACTACTTTGTTTAGGATTCCACATACTGCTTGGAAAGATGTTCTGTCCCCAACTCGAGTTCACAGGTCCTGAAAAATCTAAGAATCCATGATAAGCATCATGATACTCTCGCGATATTCTCGCTCCATTTCAGTGGTTTAAGAGTGAGCATGTGACCCAGTCCTGGCCAAGGAGGCTTCAGGTTTTCAGGGGGAATTTTTAGGGGACTTCTGAGATAGGCTTTCTTAATGTAAAGGTGACACCTGTATAGAAGATCCATGTAACCGTGAAGGTATGCAGCCAGACTAGGTGGCTGTAAAAGACCCCTCAAAGGATCATGGCTTAAAAACATAGCCATGGGGCTTCCCTCGTGGCGCAGTGGCGGAGAGTCCGCCTGCCGATGCAGGGGACGCGGGTTCGCGCCCCGGTCCGGGAGGATCCCACGTGCCGCGGAGCGGCTGGGCCCGTGAGCCGTGGCCGCTGAGCCTGCGCGTCCGGAGCCTGCGCTCCGCAACGGGAGAGGCCACAACAGTGAGAGGCCCGCGTACCGCAAAATAAATAAATAAATAAATAAAAATAGAAAGGTATGTCTTCATCATGCTTTACCTTTGAATCACATAGCTAAGGAACATAAAGTTTCTATTTTAAAGGTGCAGTTAAGTGGGAGGCCCGCGTACCGGAAAAAACAAACAAACAAACAAAAACATAGCCATGTATTCCTTTCCTATAGCGCCGCTTTTGCTCACATCCCTGCTGGACAGGACCTGGTCACTGAGTCACTCTCGGTTGCACAGAAGGCTGGGAAGGGAGGTTGTGTGGGTGCGGCCTTCACCCTTCTGTTTCCACAGAGAAGGAAATGGAGATCAGCAGGCTCTTCCGCGATCACCCTTGACCCCTGGGAGCTGTCGTGCCGGTCGTAGCGCTAGGAGTGCTGGAGGTTATCTAGCAGGCTCCCCAGGCTGAAGGAACTAGTTGTAGGATGGAGCTGGAAACCAGAAGACTGAGACGCTGAAGAACATGGCGTCTTGGTGACGTAACTGGGCTTCTGATACCTGGCAGGCCGGGCGATGGACCTCTTCATTTACATCTTAGTTATGGAAGATGTTTCCTATTTTTTAAAGGGTCAGGTTGAGTTGGGGCATCTTAACTGATTCAAACACAACATTTTTTTCTCCTACCATAAAGTGATATATCTTTACAAAAGTCGTTTTCAATTTTCTCTATGGTTCTTTGCATCACATAATAGCTCATGTGGGTAAGTGTTCACTTTATTCTGCATGTATCACTTCAGCAGACTTTTAGAGCTCGCCTATTTGAATGAATTGATTTTCTCTTTTGACTTTTTTTTTTTTTTTGCTGTTGAACTCCAAAAGCTTGGTTATAAAATCTAATGACACTCACCGCAAAGCAAACAACCACTGGGAGAACAATTATCTTTTTAATATTTAGAAATTTAGAATTAAACTATAAAGATGTTAATTTTTAGGGGAAGTTGAAAAATAGAAGGTGTAATACATTTGAGTAGAATGCCACTAAAAGGTTTATCCATTGTTCTAAGCAAAATCTGCCTCTTTGTTGAAATGTAGAAATGTTTGATTCTAGATCTGAACAGAAAATGTGTAAGATAAGCCTAAAAAAACTCTTGTCCTAACAGAAATCAAGGAAGCTATCCCAAACTATGGGGTTTTTGTAAAAAGGATTCAGAACTCAAACTGAAGAGGCCCCCAGAAACATAGGTAGGACACTTTAACAGAACAATAACTGTAATTACTAGAAACATTTCAGATATGTTTGTTTCCAAGAGTTTATAGTGATACTAAAAAATATAAGTCATCTTTGAGGAAAGCCAGAGAAATGATGCATTATTTTGAAAACTGGTAAATGAGGAGAAGGTCTTAAGCATTTATCCTGACTTGGGGCAACTGAATAGCTGACAGATTTTTAATAGAAGTAATCCACTCCTTTAATAAAAATTAAACCAGGAAATCAAATCAGTCACTTGCTACTGCCTTCAAGAACTTTGAGATCTATGTATATAGTTAAAGTGCTTTCACTTGCAAGAAATGAAACCAACACTGGCTTCCTTAAGCATAGAGGCATCAAGTAGAAGATTAGAGGCTGAACAATTGATGGGAAGTTAGAGAAACAGACTTGGAAAATAGACCAGATAGAAGCTATGTCAGGCATTCAAGAAGCAGGAAGCCATCCAACTGTCTTTTAGGAGACACACTCTGGCCAGAATGCCATGGCTACAGGACGCTGACACTACTGCTTCTGCATGTGAATTTTAACCTCTTCTTCCAATTTGTCTTACTTGCTCAAGATTCAAATCCTGGACAAGGGTGTCGGATTGGTTAAAACCTGAGGTCGTGGGCTCACATGTTGCTCCCAGGGGATGGCTGGACGTGGGGAGGTTCTGGTCCCTCCCGACTCTGTAGAAAGGGGAAGGCAATGCCGGACGCCAGTACCGAAAAGTTACTGTGTGTTTACTGTGCAATTTAGTAATGAAATATCTATATGTGTTTATATAAATAATATGTATGATAATATTAATAACTTCATATATTTGTAAATCAAAAGGCAATAAGTGATATAATAGAGACAGCAGGAAAAATAGAAGAATTGTACACCTACTATGGGCAAAGTCGGCCATACGCCTCATCATTTAATCCTTAAATCTCAAAAATCTTCGTGGAAGACACTCTCCTTACCTTTCAGATAACTCATAATTCAGGGAAATAAGTGTGGTCACTCACCTGAAATTAGTGAGGCCAGTGTTTCAAGTCTGTCTTAATGATCACTAAACTCAGCTACGGTGAGAATCCAGGAAGAAGAAACTATGTGTAATCAATAGATTGGCTTAGCGGATGACGTTTGCTTTAGACCTGGAGAGGAGGGTAAGTTTTGATAGTCACTATTAAGAAGCAGGAATCCCAGAAAAGGGGAAGATCAGGAACAAGACTAGAGAGAGGAGTCCCGTTTGGCAACATTGGGATAGGACATCGGGAAGGCGGGCCAAGGTCACATCTGAGAATACTTTGAAGATCAGCCTAAGAAAGGAATTTGGTCTGAAGTCTGGCCACACTTAGAACTCATTAGATATTTGTGACCAGGGTGAGTAATCGTGTCAGAACTGTATACTTCAGGAACATTAATTTGACAAAATTTTATTAAATTATGTGCTGATATATGCTATTCTTTTTTTTTTACTAGCTCTTTATTGGAGTATGGTTGCTTCACAATACTGTGCTAGTTTCTGTTGTACAACAAAATAAATCATCCATATGCATACACATGTCCCCATATCCCCTCCCTCTTGCGTCTCCCTCCCACCCTCCCTATCCCACCCCTCTAGGTGGTCACAAAGCACCGAGCTGATCTCCCTGTGCTATGCGGCTGCTTCCCACTAGCTATCTAGTTTACATTTGGAAGTGTATGTATCTTGATGCTACTCTCACTTCGCCCCAGCTTCCCCCTCCCACCCCCCATGTCCTCAAGTCCATTCTCTATGTCTACGTCTTTATTCCTGCCCTGCCCCTAGGTTCTTCAGTACCAACTTTTTTTTTTTTTTTTAGATTCCATATATATGCGTTATATACTATTATTAAAAGAATGTGGCCATGCTTTTCATTCTTTACATCAGGAGCCAAAACAGTGTTCTTTATTTTTTGTATTCAAATAATCCTTGGGTGAAACTATTCCTGTGGATAATTTCCATATAGGTATCCACCTTTAAACTTGTATTAAGATAAAAATATTACACATCTAGCAATAGTTGCTTTTTTTTTTTAATAGTTGCTTTTTTGAACAGGCCATATTTTATTTAAATTAAAATTGGTGCTGGAACAGATAAAAATCTCAAAAGGTGTTTTGAGTTCAGTGTGCATCCCAGTATTTCACGAAGAGAATCAGAAATGAAACCTAGGAACAGTAAATGACTTTAACAATATCAAATTATAAATTTATGTCAAAGCCAATAAAAGTCACGTTTAGCTCTCCTGACTCCTGAGTCCAAAATCAGCCTTCCACATTCCACTACACAATTGCTGTCTTCTCTCCCGCTGCTCTGGAACAAAAACAGTCTCAAGAAAACTTCAGTAGGTAGTTGAGCATCCTGTGTGTAAGAAATGTTTATAATTTAAGAAAAGTCCTTCAGATTTATCTGGCATTTTACTTTTGTAAAAGTTGACAAGGCCACCATCTTAAAAACATCCAAGCTGAGCTGCCACCAAAAGCCATGTCTTGAAGCCTGACTTCTAGAGTGCAAAATAGTCAACAAATCAGCAGCTCACCATTTAGAAATCTAATCCCAATGACAGATGGAAAATCATGTGAAATTAGATGATTGTAATATTCCCATATAGAAAGAGCAAAGGAAGATTTATTTTAGAACCATCCAGTTTCTCTCTAAAAAATACCCCAACTAAGTGCCAAGAGAGCATTTTAGGGCTTCCAATAGGAATAATCTATAAGTCTTCATTATTTACTACACTTTCTCCACTTTGATTTTTCTCTAAAAACCAAAGGAGAAATCTAATCTTGTGTATTTTTCTTACTTTAGCTAAATGCACTGCATAGCTTTTTGGAAAGGGTTAAATAATTTCCCCCTCTTCTGCACATTTCTTTTACTTTTTGTGTGTGAGGGTCCCCACTAACCATAGCTCTGTCCAAAAGGAAATTAAAATGAAATACATCAGGCATGCTGGGACTTCACACTTCAGAGACTTACAGAGCAATATGGCCTGGTTAAATTGATTGTCACTTTAACTGCTCACAGCTACTCTTCAGGAAGGGGGCTTACGGTTTTACTGTTCTTAACGGGACCACGTCCCTTTTCCAATGGCTTAATTTAGGTTGTGCTGAAATTCCTATTAAAATCAGAGTCATTAATATTTCATTAAAAATACCCATGATGTCAGAAGCGGCCGTTCCAGGCCTTCCAAGTTACAAAGAAAACTCTCCTTTCCCCCTAGGGTTCTGCTAACATCCTGATATCCAAACCTACATTTACATTTTTCCATCAACCTGAACAAAAAACAAAAATGAGAGAAGAAATATATCAAGTGACTGCCATACTCTGGTGCCTCCTTTGTTTTGACGTCTCAGATTATGCCACTAACTCTGGATGGTGAGATCATAAAACCTGACTTCAAGGATGTAAAATTATCAACAAATCAGCAGGCTGACCACTTAGATATCTCAGTTTTGCACCAAAAATTAAAACTTTTGACAAATGGATATGGGATCTCCCTGTGTCAAGTGCAATGGAAAGATTTTAATAAAAGTCCTGTAGCCAGAGCCACCTTCGAATCACAGACCTGCCAAATGAATCCATGTATAAAATTTCAATCATGAATAAAACTCATTATCATGCATCAGGCAATTAATTGTAGATATTTATTTTTCTTCACTCTTTGATTTAGAGAAAACTTCTTGTTACAGAGTCTGGTTTGAAGCTTTGAATTTTAGTATTCGCTTGTAGAGAGAAAATGATTGCCAAAGTAGCCATATGAAATGTGACAGAACTCTCACTCAACTGACTCAAAATTCATTTGACTACAGTTGTCCCTAGGTATCCACAGGGATTGGTTCCAGGACCCCCAAGGATACCAAACTCCAAGGATGCCCAAGTTCCCTACATAAAATGGCATAGTATTTGTAGATAACTTATGCACATCCTCTTGTATAATTTAAATCATCCCTAGATTATTTATAACACATAATTCAATGTCAATGCTATGTAAACAATTGTAAATACAATGAAAATGTTATGTAAATAGTTGCCTGTGCAGAGCAAATTCAAGTTTTGCTTTTTGGAACTTTCTGGAATTTTTTTAAAAAATATAAACCCAGCTTTGAAATCAGTAATCCAAAATTCTTAGCAATTTGTTACTGTTGTTCTTCAAAACAATTTAAATATAAACACACACACAAACACACAAATTTAAAAAAAATAGTAGTAGCAAAGAAGTATTCTGTTGTATGAATTTAACAATAATTTTATTTAATCAATCTACTTTTGTTAGACATTGTATTGCTTCTAATACCTTAACAATATAAATAAAACTTTGATAAGATATTTTGATCTACATTTTTGTCCATAGTTAACTATATTTTATTACCTTTCGATTATAAGTTCCTAGAAGGACTGCTGGGTTAAATAATGTATGTTTTATTTTTAACCTTGCATAAGCACTCTTTAAATGACCTCCTGAAAGATCTGAACAATTAAGATATATTTTCTTGATAGGGTCTTCATTATTCAAATATTATAGGCTGAAGGTAAATTACTCACATTGCTGTCTAATTACTACTTCTTTTTGCCATTTCTTATTTATATCTAAAAATGTTGTTAAAATTTAGGATTTTTGCAAGTTGGGATTGATTTTTGATAATTTTTCCAAAAATTATATTGACATATAACTTCTCCCAGATGAATTGAAATTGCATATTTCTCATTTGTAAAATATTAACATTTACCAATAGGTCTATTTGCAGACTCTTTTCTCTTTCATTCATCTCTCTTTCCCAGAGCCAGTGGCAAAGTAGTTGACTTAACGTAGCATTATAGTATATTTAGGAGCCTGAAATTTCCTTAAAAAAATTTTTTTAGTGTTTGTCCTTGCCTCTAAAAAAAGAAGTGAGTCATATAGGTAGATAAGTATATAAATAACAGATATATAAAGCATGTGTACAAAGGACAAATCCACTGAAACTTGAAAAATATACTGCTTTTGCCAGACTGGTACGCTTCAATTGTCTGTACCAGTAAAACTGTTGGAGATAGGTATTTTCATTTGAGGAAATCGAGGTTGAGGAAAGTTATAAGGTTGTCTTTGATCATAAAACTAGTGAAAAAAAGTAGAAGCAAGTTCTAAACCCAAATCTGGCTACCATGTCCACCATGTCTTTCTTAGCACAGGAAGTGTCAGTTTCTGGATACACATATCCAGAAAGAAAAAGCATTTTGGTTCAGACTCATTTAGAAAAATAGAATAAAGAGCATATTTATAAAAACAAAAATGATAATATGGACCAACTGAATTCTGGAAGAAAAAGAAAAAAAAACCAGAAGAAGCTAGCCCACATGCCTTTCTGGTCCAAGCAATGACTCGAAAGTATGATAACTATCTGCAGTTATTTAAATTATGTAAACACTATGAAGGAATAGGAAACAAATCATGTTAAAATAGAGGAAATTAAGGTGATAAAAGATAAAACAAGAATTGTGGTCTGAGTAGAAGGGGTGAAACATCCCGATGATATGTTCTCTCGGTTTCTCTGTTTTATAAATACAAATTATATACAACTACCGTTTCCTAATTTTCAGATTTATTTTAACAAATGGATATGTGGGATTATCTAAACTTGCCCAAATGATGAACTAGCCAAGCAGCTCTTCATTTCTAAAATGGCAGGGCAATAATCCATAAAGACAGCATCAACTTGGGTTGTCCTTAAATTGAATAAAAGAGGAAATACTCCTAAGTTCACAAGAGATAGTATACCAATAAACTCGCCATTTGACCTCCGGGCCAAAGACATACAGATAAATTCAGATTCAGCAAAAGGGCAGGATTAGCACAAGACATAGTTGAATCAAAGCAAAGATACCAGGTCCAGACTTCTCTGTCTGATTTATAGCAATCAGTTATTGCACCTTAGCCAGAGCCCTAAATGAATAGAACAACTGCTTAACTATATTTCGTATTGTAGCAAGATCAAAGGGGGTATAATGAGGACAGGATCACATTCAGTGACTTTCCAGCTTAGAAAGAACTCATTAGGTTTTCTGATAAAGAAAGAGGAATAAAGGAAGAGAATAGAAAAGAAGAGGAAAAGAAAGGCATAAAATACATAAAACATTTTAAAACACTATTGGGCTAAAATGATTTAGAACACATGAAAATCATACTAAATATGAATCTTAGAATCTTCTGGTTTTTGTTTCAGCTTTACTGAGGTATAATTGACATAAAATTGTAGGATATTTAAAGTGTACATCTTCGCGGTTTTTTTTTTTTTTTTTTTTGGCTGCGTTGGGTCTTCGTCGCTGCGCGCGGGCTTTCTCTACTTGCAGCAAGCAGGGGCTCTTTGTTGCGGTGCGCGGGCTTCTCATTGCGGTGGCTTCTCCTGTTGCGGAGCACGGGCTCTAGGCCTGTGGGCTTCAGTAGTTGGGGCATGTGGGCTCAGTAGCTGTGGTGCACGGGCTTAGTTGCTCTGCAGCATGTAGGATCTTCCCGGACCAGGGCTCGAACCCCTGTCCCCTGCATTGGCCAGCAGATTCTTAACCACTGCGCCACCAGGGAAGTCCCCATCTTGGTGTTTTGATATACGTATACATTGTGAAAGGATCCTCTCCATCTAGTGAACTAAACCTTCATTACTTCACATATTTATCTCTTTCTCTCTCTTATTTTTTTGATGAGAACATTTAAGTTCTGCTCTCTTAACAAAATACAGTGTTACCAACGTTAGTCACCGTGTTTTATGTTAGATCCTCAGACCTTATTCATCTTATAGCTGAAAGTTTGTATCCTTTTACCAACTTCTCCCTACCCTCCCACCCCAAGTCCCTGGCAATGACTTACTACTCTCTATATGAGTTTGACTCTCTTTTTTTTTTTGATTCTGCAGAATATTCATTTTAATACTTTTGAGTAAAATGCTGCCTTCACCAGGTACCTATATTTCACAACTACAGTGATGTCTTCTTTCAAGTGGTAAAAGCAAAAATATAGTTTCCTCCAGGGGTAGGCAAAGTTTTTCTTTAAAGGGCTATATGATATTTTAGGATTTGCTGGCCAGACAATCCCAATCCAGTGACTCAGATTTGCTGTTCCACTGTGAAAGTAGCCATAGACAACACGTGAAAAAAAAATGAGTATGGCTCTGTTTCAATAAAGCTTTATTTACAAAAAGATCCAGGCTAATTTGGGCTGCAGACAATGGTTTGCAAATCCAGGTTTCGGGAATTATCTTTATAATATATTACTTAGAAACTTGGGATCTACAAAACTTTGGGATACAAGGAGGAAAGAAAACAAATATTCACTGCATACTGACAAAGAGCAATGTACTCAAATTTCACCATTTCAAATTGAGACTCAAAGGAATTGAGTGACTACATCTGGCAAAGGGGCCAGGAAATATTTGAAGTAGGATTCTAACATGATTTGTCAAACTCCAAAATCTGTACTTTTATAAATTCATCCTGCTATTGTCTTCAAGTAATTGCCACAAATTTCATAAACAAATTAGGAAGCAATTAGGCATGCCTCCTTGAAAAATGTGTGCTATAAAACTTCCATACTCCCTCAGACAGGAGCTTGAGGAAATATATGTTTAGGAAATAACCAGGACCCACAACTCTTAACAGAATTCAGATCACATATGCCATTTTACGTGAACATGTTTTTTGGTACAAAAGAATATGCATAAATATTTTTTCTCTCTTATCTGAGGAATTATGTTTCCTAGCTTATTGTTCACGAGTGTTTGTGGTATTTTTTTGAAACACAAATTTTTTTAAAATTTTCTATATTCAAAAAGATTCATCCTTTCTATTATGATTTATTTTCCCTATTTTTGTAAGGAAAGTCTTTTCCCTCATCAGAATCAGATAATATTCACCAATAGTTGATTCTAAAATTTTCGCAAATTACCTATTCTTTCATCCATCTGAAACTTATTTTGATATATGCTATGAAATCGGCTTCAAACTAATTTTTTTCCCATAAGTAAGTTACTAATTGTGACTATTGAATAACAAAAGATTTGGAAGGCCATCCTTATTTGAAAAGAAAGAAAAAAACTAAGGTTTTGTATATACCGTTTGTGATCTTTTGGGGGAAATTTATTTTCCATCATACTAGTAAATATGCCGCTTCTTCCATAGCATCAATATTTTACTTACTGTATCTCTGTAATATTTAACCATCTTTCCCCTGACCTAAGCTTCCCTAACACTTTTCACCAGTTTATTTTTCAAACTGTGTTACATTTTTGATTTTCATTGTTTCCTTTAACCTGGACACAGATAACATGCTTCCAGCATAGCAAGTTGAAGGATGAGTATGAATATGTTAGATGCTTAGTCAACTGAAGGGAAAACGAAATAGAGATGGGCAGGTGCTCTGGTCGTGTGTGAAGCTGCAGCCACGTTCCTTGCCTGGAGTTGTCCTGAACACCTTGCACTGAGGTCCGCTCTTCTGAACGACCCACCGGCCATTCCCACGGGGATTAACCTTCAGCCTTCTTGCTTCAGAGGTTAGGAAGCCTTGCGGATTGAAATTTGTCTCTTGGAGTGGCTGAGCAACTTTGTTCCTTTAATCCCACAACTTTTTGTTTCCTGCTAAACAATGAGAGGTAGGAGATTATACTCTGGTCTCTTTGAGGTTACCATTTTGGGATTGGGTTGAGAGGCTAATTTTGACTGATTTTTCCAGCCCTAGTCATGTGCTTTTATATTGTTTTTCTACAAAGAGGAAGAGAGACGCAAAGGAGAACATTATTCTTTTTTTTTTTTTCCAAAATACCGCATATACCTCCACTTCTGGCTGTAGGGAGAGTAGTAAAATTTATGAATATCATCATTATCCCATTATTCTGCTCTTTTTTAAGGGGGGTGTCATTGTGGATTCCTTGCTATTTTTTATTCTTTTCAGTTTGGCCCAGTTTATTCTATAGTTTTATGTAAAACATAAAAAATAGTAAAAAAAAAAAAATACTTTTTACTATTTATGTTTGTCTAAGGGCCCTTAGCTTGTTTCACTGGTGAGTGTACATTCTTGGTTATATTTACTTCATAAATCTTATTTTATTATGTTTGGAGAGGAGATTTTATAAATCCAAACTCTTGTCCTGCATCATAGCAAAGTTCTAATTCATTTGTATTTGTTGTCATTACTAATAAATTTGGCTATCAAGTTTTATTATTTTCATTCTTATGGGGGTTTTTTGGTTTGTTTTTTAATTTTCCATCATAGGTTATACTTTATTTACCTTGAGTTATTTAACAACTAACTCATTTAATCTTATAAATAATAAATTATTTAAAACACACTTGAACCTAATTTCTCTTTACCAATATCGACCATAAGGTAATCTTTGCTTATAAATAATAACTTTATAAGTTATTATTTAAAACACACTTGAACCTAATTTCTCTTTACCAATATCGACCATAAGGTAATCTTTGTTGACCCCTCCCTATTTAAGACAAGGAAATTAGCACATGTTCACTTCCTCCTATACACCCCAGCCCCTCACTTTTGGGGATATGATTAGGTATTTAGAACCTGCTTGTGATAATTATTTTATATCCTGCATCTCTTCTTATGACAATTAGTTTACATTTTGTTTTATAATCACATTTATACTGCTTGTCTTTTCATAACCAGTTTAAATGTCTTTTTGTGCTTTTTCTCTTTTATGTTATTATAGAAACTGCCCATTCTTGAGAGCTTTACTACGATTCAGTTAACTAAAGAATGTCTTCAGTGAGTGCTTTTAGGGAAAGCATGTGTGTCTTTCTCTTTCTCTTTGAATCATACCCTGTTTGGTAATAGAAATCATGAATAATAACCCATTTCCTTCAAAGTTTGCGATCATATCCCTTGTATTTCTGTGTCTAAGGCTGAGGAAGAGGCATCTGAGGGCAACCTCATTTCTTCTTCTTTTCTAATAACAAATTTTATTTTATTTATATTGTTTACTTAACACCTTTGGTTTCCTTTTTCATCATTTTAGGGTCAGGCGGCATGTATTGGTCTATTTCAATTATTTTTTTCCAGTGTATTCCACTTATACATCCTTCAGATTCAGGCCTTTTACTCAAGGAGTTTATATTATTCTATTTTTGATGATTCTGCTCCACATTTCTCTTCTTCTGGAACTTCAGTCATCTCTGATTCTATCTACCCTTCTGTACTCTTTGTAACGCTTACTTAATACATCTCATTTAAGCCATTCTTACGTGGACTTTCTGCTAGGGCAGCCAGACCTAATGTGAACAGATGAAGTAGATGTACATTGTCATTACCACTTCAGCAATAGAAAGTGTATGGCAGGTTAGTGTTTCCGGCAGTGGCATTTATCTCTGCATGCTTGGGGAAGCTGCCTCGCTGGGGACAGCTATCAAGAAGCCGCATTCTGCTCTGCCTGCCTTCACTCCCAACACAATGAATGTGTCTCTGTCTGATACCCTTTCTGGTGCCGCTGTCTGAAATATCACTGACAAGCTCCGCCTGATCAAGAAGAAACTTCACTGTCCACTGGATTTTCTGCCTGATGTATCTCTTTCACAGATTCTTCCAAATGTTTCTGGTCCACGACACAAAAGGAAACCCTTTTGGATCATTCGCTATCAACCCCAAGTCTTAATTGGCCCAAAATCTCAGATTCATTTTTGCTGTGTTTTGCACGTTAGGAGGATTTTTACCAAGATTTCTTCCATTTAATTTCTCTTAAGCTGCTTTATTAGAAGGAAGAGTTAATATCTTGCTTTAATCCCATCATAACTTTATAAAAAAAAAACTTGAGAAATTTTTAGCATGTGGATAGGATCTTGGTTTCAATTTCTCACCATAAAGCAGAGATTTTCCATATATAATAATATATATATATGATTTCTTTGGATGTTTCAATCTAGGTTTTGAAGCTGGCATCATTTAGACACTTTGCTCAAATTACTGACTTACTAAAAACTCTTGACCCTTGATAATATGGAGCAATCATTGTTTTTTTTAAGTAAGAGTATGTCCCGGACAAGAAGTGTTAGTTATAAATAAATGCATGTTTTTAAAAGGTCTGTCTACTGCATCTTTATTTTTAACTTTAATTACATTTTAATTTCTATTTTAGGTGCTCTGGTACATGGCTCAGACCCTCCCTCCAGAGTCAAAGACTTTGATGGCTCATTTCTATTACAGGCTGACTATTGACAGCTGTCTCTCCCCAGGCATTGCTCTCCATGGAAGGAAGCTGTACCCTCTCGTCCGGTGTGGTCCATACGCAGTGATTGGCCAGTGTAGGGCCTGGCCCCTTCCCTCCATTTGGGATGTTTTTGAAGGGTAGTTATAGATCAAAAGTTAGTTTGATAGAGATGTTGTATAAATGTAAAAAACACGCCAGTCTTCTGGAATCTAAAAAAACAAATGGTTCTGATGAACCTAGCGGCAGGACAGGAATAAAGACACAGATGGGGAGGGGGAAGGGTAAGCTGGGATGAAGTAAGAGAGTAGCATTGACATATATACACTACCAAATGTAAAATAGATAGCTAGTGGGAAGCAGCCGCATAGCACAGGGAGATCAGCTCGGTGCTTTGTGTCCACCTAGAGGGGTGGGATAGGGAGGGTGGGAGGGAGACGCAAGAGAGAGGAAATATGGGGATGTATGTATATGTATAGCTGATTCACTTTGTTATACAGCAGAAACTAACACAACACTGTAAAGCAATTATACTCCAATAAAGATGTCAAAAAAAAAAAAACCAGTCTTCAAAGACTGAGTGTAAAGTATCTCATTAATTAAATTTTTTTAAACTTAATTTTTATTCTATATTGGAGTATAGTTGATTTACAATGTTGCGTTAGTTTCAGGTGTCCAGCAAAGTGATTCAGTTATCCATATACATATATCCATTCGTTTTCAGATTCTTTTCCCATATAAATTATTACAGGATATTGAGTAGAGTTCCCTGTGCTCTACAGTAGGTCCTTGTTGATTATCTATGTTATATATAGTAGTGTGTGTGTGTTAATCCCAATCTCCTAATTTCTCCCTCCCCCCGACCTTTCCCCTTTAGTAAACATCAGTTTGTTTTCAAAGTCTGTAATTTAAAAATTTTTGACTGCATATTAAAATGATAAATTCTAAACATATTGAGTTCTGTTAAATATATTATTACAATTAATTTTAACCAGTTTTTTATTTCATTTTTTTTTAATGTCTACTAAAATCTTTGAATTCATGCATGTGGCTTTCATCTGTGGCTCACATTTTATTTCCAAAGACAAGCACTATATTAAGGAATTAGCAAAGCAGCTGGTGTGTCCAGGAGAGAATGAGGAAAAGGAAGAATGCAGAGCAGGGGGCTAATGATGTTCTAGATCAATATGGCCCTGTAGGCTGTTATAAAGATTCTGTTAGCTCCGACTCTGAAATACAGGATACAAACCACTGCAAAGTTTAGAGCAGAGAACATTTATTCTGACAATATTTAAAGGGTCCCTGTGGTTGCTCTTTTGAGCCTGAACAAAAAGAAAGCAAAGTTAAGAGCGGGAAAGTTATTTCAGAGGGTATTATATTCATCAAGGCAAGAGATAATGGTGACTTAGACCAGGGTAATACAGAGAATAACTTCCAGAAAGCAGAACAAACAAACAAAGAGTTGAAAACTGGGAGCAAAAAGATAATAAAAGTAGGGAACTCTAGAAGATTTTCTTTTTAGAGAGTCAATAATAGAAATAATAATAAAAAGACAGTTTTCAAACTGAAACTGTCTTCAGTTTGAAAATGTCACTAATTAAAATAAAATGCATATGTGTATTTTATATATGAAAGATATTAAGAGAGTAAATCCTAAGCGTTCTCATCACACACAAATTTTTTTTCTATTTCTTTAATTGTGCATCTCTATGAGATGACGGATGTTCACCAAACGTATTGGGATCATCATTTCATGATGTATGTTAGTCACGTCATTATGCTGTACGCTGGCCGTAAATGTGTACAGCGCTGCATGACAATTATATCTCCAGAAAACTGGAAGAAAAAAATAAAAAGGATATATTAAGAACTTATGGGAGAAATAAAATAGATCATATACTAAGAATCTGAAATGTGGCTTCTCAACAGAAACTTTGAATGCTAATAGAATACTGACAACTAGTAGCGTATCTCAAGCAAAGAAGTATAATGGGAGAAGGGAAAATACGGGTGAGTATGCAACAAAGCCAAACTCATCTAGTGTTACAGGAATTTGATAATGTCTAAAACTGATAAATATGTGTTAATACCAATTTACACTAAATATAAATATAGTATTATTTACTAATGAATAGATAGATAGATAGACGAAGGTCAACACCAAAAGGAATAGAAAATATTTGCCTCTTGGGAACAGGATTGGTATGAGGAGATGCTGATTTTTCTTATACGCCTTTGGTACGGTTTATTGTTAGCTTTATGTGATGGATTGGATTATTGTTGTCATTTCTTCACTCCTTTATAACAACTACATCCTTATAAAACTGCAGAGCCTTCAGCTATGAAAGAGGAACTTTCCTCACCCTCTGCTATGGGGCTTGGACACGTGACCATGTGACTTGCTTTGGCCAATGGAATGGTGGCAAACATGAAACGTACACCAAGGCTTAAAACACATTTTCTTCTCCCTAACACCACACACAAGAATAAACTCAAAATGGGTTAAAGACCTAAATGTAAGGCCAGACACTATCAAACTCTTAGAGGAAAACATAGGCAGAACACTCTATGACAGAAATCACAGCAAGATCCTTTTTGACCCATCTCCTAGAGAAATGGAAATAAAAACAAAAATAAACAAATGGGACCTAATGAAACTTAAAAGCTTTTGCACAGCAAAGGATACCATAAACAAGACCAAAAGACAACCCTCAGAATGGGAGAAAATATTTGCAAACGAAGCAACTGACAAAGGACTAATATCCAAAATTTATAAGCAACTCTTGCAGCTCAATAACAAAAAAACAAACAACCCAATCCAAAAATGGGCAGAAGAACTAAATAGACATTTCTCCAAAGAAGATATACAGATCGCCAACAAACACATGAAAGAATGCTCAACATCATTAATCATTAGAGAAATGCAAATCAAAACGACAATGAGATATCATCTCACACCGGTCAGATTGGCCATCATCAAAAACTCTAGAAACAATAAATGCTGGAGAGGGTGTGGAGAAAAGGGAACCCTCTTGCACTGCTGGTGGGAATAATGTAAATTGATACAGCCACTATGGAGAACAGTATGGAGATTGCAGCTCTATTTACGGTAGCCAGGGCATGGAAGCAACCTAAGTGTCCATCAACAGATGAATGGATAAAGAAGATGTGGCACATATATACAATGGAATATTACTCAGCCATAAAAAGAAATGAAACTGAGTTATTTGTAATGAGGTGGATAGATCTGGAGTCTGTCATACACAGTGAAGTAAGTCAGAAGGAGGAAAACAAATACCGTATGCTAACACATATATATGGAATCTAAGAAAAAAAAATGTCATGAAGAGATTAGTGGTAGGATGGGAATAAAACACAGACCTACTAGAGCATGGACTTGAGGACGTGGGGAGGGGGAAGGGTAAGCTGTGACGAAGTGAGAGAGTGGCAGGGACATATATGCACTACCAAATGTAAATTAGATAGCTAGTGGGAGGCTGCCGCATAGCACAGGGAGATCACCTCTGTGCTTTGTGACCATGAGAGGGGTGGGATAGGGAGGGTGGGAGGGAGGGAGACGCAAGAGGGAAGAGATATGGGAACATACGTATATGTATAACTGATTCACTTTGTTGTAAAGGAGAAACTAACACACTAGTGTAAAACAGTTATACTCCAATAAAGATGTTAAACAAACAAACAAACAAACAAAAAAAACACATTTTCTTGATTCGACTTGCCCACCTGTGCCTCTGAGGTCCACCAAGAGTGGAATAGGAAGCTATTGGTACAAGGAGAATGAGAAAACCTGTGGGGTCTTCTTGAAGCCAGCTGGCAACACAGAACCAAATCCAGCTGACCCGCTGTGGAGCCACAGCCCACCTATGAGCAAGGACGCAACTGGTAGTTGTAAGCCACTGAGAGCTTTGAGGTTGATTGATCAATGAAACATGAACGAATATTCTACATTTATGGTATGGGGTTAATTTACCATGAGTAAATCAATTTAAAAACATTCTGAACTGATTAAAATAATAGTAATAACAGAAAAGAATTCAGTGGGGAAGTGAGGAGTCCATGCAATGGCATTTCTCCTCCTCCCGAAACAAGTCGCATCTCTACCTGCCTACGCCACTGACGACAGTACTAAAATCTATTTTGCTCTTTGCAGGAGTAGCACCAGTGACTCAGCACGAGAGATCTGTTGGTCGGTGCCGTCCACAAGGCTGGAATTATACACAATACAGCGTCCTTTGCTTGACTTCATCATCTTTTTTTCAGAAAGCTACTCTGTATTTCTGACCCTTCGGCTGTGCTTAACCTTCAAGGCTTCCCCAATCCTTTCACTTGTGCGCGCCTCAGTTTCTCTGTTCCTGAAATATTGTTATCTGCCTTCATCCCGTGTTCCCAGGTTCCACTGCGGAAAGGCAAGTCAGTGCAGTGAGTTTAGAGCAGCATGAGATCACAGAGTTGAAGGGGTCAGGAGAGATTCATGGGCACAAATCAGAGAGGGATTGAGTGGGTTTTGAAGGGAAGATAAGCTTTGGATGCATAAAGCAGGGGTTTTCTTTCTAGCTTGTGGAATAGAAAATCACTTTTAAGACCCCCAAAGGGAAATCAATGGCTTCCGCCCCCATGGAGAAACTTTCCTGTCTTAACAGGAACAACATAAATAACACTTCTATTACAAGAAAGGATCAGACTCTTATTAAGACCCATAAGTCAACAGTTATTTTATTTTCACAAAGCGACCTCCAGATGTAATTTTAAAGTGAAAACATATTTTAAATGGCCTATGGTGGATATAATTTATATTTCTGTGTATAAATATGGTACTGAGATATCTACTTACATTTGAATAATTATTGGGGGGAATACACTATTTTGCTATGGATAAAATGCCAGATATAATGGGTAAAATATGGGGCTTTAAATTGCTATCAATTCATATGAGTATTGTACTAGTGTTGAAAAGCATTAAAGTCAGAGACCAACATCAAATTCTCCCCTCTAGCTCATACAAATTGTATAATCATGTTTTGTCTGTTTATTTGTTTACCACTATAAGCTTTGTGTCATCACAGGTGCCTAGCACATAGCTTGAGTTCAATATTTGATTGTTTAAAACAATGAGTTAGTGAGTATTCCTGAGATAAGATGCCTGAAGTCTGGAGGGGGAATTGACTTCCCCAAACTCAGACGATTTGTGGCACACTCAGGGCTAGAAACTAGCCTGCCTTCTCCCAGTTGAATGTTCTTTTCATCAGACTCAGCCATCAATATTAGTTTGTATTTTTGGTGTCAAGTAGTTGAAACCAAATTCAAATTACTAAAGAAAAGATGGGAATTAAATCAATGGACGCTGGGATGTTATTTCTCAGGGCACTTAAACCCTGGGAACGGTAAAGCGTGTCTCAGGAACATCGGAGATCAGGGTTTATGTTTTTCCAGACCTCTTTTTCTTCCTTAGTGGCCTACTTTTCTCCTTGTGACAGCTTCATCCTTTCACTTCACTGCAGATTACCTTTCTCTTTATAGGGGAAAATGATCACTTATAATAGGGGAAAATGATCACTTATAACTCCTCATCTGATGATACCTGTGATAGTGAACTTTATGTGTCAACCTGCCTGGGCTATGAGATGCTCAGATTTTTTTTTTTTTTTTTTTTTTTTAACTCAACTGAAGCCTTCAGGTGGCTTTGTTTTATATTTTTTTCAGATTTTCTATCTTTCTTTCTTGAGGTATAATTTACAATGTTGTGTTAGTTTCAAGTTCAGATATTTGTTTAAACAGCATTTCTGAGTGTGTCTATGAGGATGTTTCTGGATGAGATTGACATTTGAATCAATAGACTGAATAAAGTAGATGGCCCTCCCCAACGTGGATGGACCTCATCCAAGCCTTCGAAGGCCTGAATAGAACAAAAAAGGCTGAGCAAGGGAGAATTCACTCTCTGCTCACTGTCTTTGGGCTTGTACATCTGTCGGCTCCTGTCTCTGGACTCAATTTCAGACTGGAACTTTACCACCAGCTCCCCTAGGTCTTCATCTTGCTGACTGAAGATCTTAGGACTTCTCAGCCTCCATAACCATTTGAGTCAATTCCTTCCAAAAATTCTCTATCTGTTTATCCATCTGTCTATCTGTCCATCTGTCATCTATCCTAATGGTGTTTCTCTGAAGAATCAAGACCAATACAATATCTTATCCTTTCTTCATCTGGAGGAAAACTGTCTGATGATTTTCGTTTCTACTGACAAAGAAAGAGTATCATTGGCCAGGCTTGGGGGAAGGGGGGGGTGTCCGACCGAGGACCATCAGCTGCTGCTGAAAGGCAGGACCATATTTACTCACGTGGCACTGCCAGTGATAATTATGAGGGGAGAGGAAGTGTCAGTTTCTAGAAAAGGGGACTGGAAGACTCATTTCTACAAATGTTACTACAGTATAACGTTACGTTTTGATTTTCCATATTTTTTGGTGTGTGTGAGTGTTCGTACTCTCCAAGAGTTAATGCCATCTGTGGAATACTCCGAGGAAAGATAGAATCATTTCTGCTTAAATTTTACTCAAGAGTTTAATAGATTTCTTTTTCAAAATAAAAAGACCCATTCACTTACCACTTAAAAGTAACATATTTACTAACTATAACAACAGATCTTCAATTAAATTATGCAAAAATAGCTGTAGGACCGACTTGATATTTAACTAGATGGTTTGGCAGGTTTTTTTTCTTCTTCTATGTTTCATATTCTTGCTCATCACTAACCTTGAAATTTCCAGTTATAAGGAAAGGTTTTCACTTAAAAAAATTCTCAAAAATCCACTTCAAAATGATTAAATTGTGGCCTTTACATATTCAAATAACTCAAGAACCATACTTGAATACCTTCTCAGCCTCAACATCATTCCAGAAAATTTCCAGAATGACCACGTCTTATAAAATGAAAATACCACACCTCTTCAGGGAAGGAAAAGCAGAAAAATTGTTAAGCCAGCTATTTGACATAATTAAAAAAAGAAACAAAAACTATTTGCTTAAAGACTATATTTGTTATCTGTTTATGTTCACATGGCCTAGAAGAATCTAAGTGCCAAAGTTAAGCGTATTTTCGAAAGACAAAAATCACAGGCCTCTTTCAACACAAATGTATACAGGATAAGGGACATGCCTTAAAATTGTGGATTCAAAATACTTAATTACCAGTCTAATTCCTATAGACTAAAATAATGGCAGTATGGCCTGCACAGTTACTACTGCAAGATTTAGAACATATTTTACTTTACAAATACTGTAGGGGGTTGTAAAACAGCATCCATATAAATCAATTTCTTTAGAAAGAAAGACTACGTTTTATCCAGGCATTTTTAAGCCTTGGAATGAAAAGTGTTAGGGAAAAGTACATCCATTTATACCTATACTTACACATATAGCAGCAGGAAATATGCAGTGTGTCCAGAGTCAATCCCAGCAAATAAAGTTTATATTGATGTTCTGCCAGTCTGATCTTGTGTGGCAAAGTCAGCTGAGGGGGAAAGCTGAGTCTCCAAGGCTCATTAGTTTCCAGAAAATTCCCCATTCTCTCTTTCTCTGAGCCTTCTTTACGGAGTAAAGATCCAGCAAAAAATTAGGATGTTAAGTGTATTCTGTTTATCAGATGTGGGGTAAAATTCCAGGACTAGTCCTTTAGGCCTGTTTCTAACTGTCGTGATGGAGAGAAAGCCCTTTAATCTAAGTGTAACGGCCGCCCCTCCCCATTGCGTATGCCTATTGTTTGGTTGGAGCACAGGTGTCTCTGATAATTGAATTGAGTTGAGCCTTAAATAAATTTCCAGACCCCAACTTTCATGGGGGTGAATTTAGGGTCGCTGTGTGTGTTTCAGGATGGCGAGCAAGAAGGTTTAGGAAACTGGCCCCAGTTGAAACTCAAAACCATAAAACTCTGTTGAATTAGAATCTCCCCAAACTAAGGCCCAATCTCAGAAGACAAATGGAATTTGTAGTTTAACATATTCAGAAAAAATATAGAGACATAGGTGGCTTCAATGGTAAATTGGACAGAACATTTAAGAGAGAAGTGATACAAAATTGTACACAATCTTTCCAACAAAATAGAAGACGAGAGAGCATTAATCAATACATTTTATGAAACCAGCATGACTCTACTACTCAAACCAAAAAAAAGGCATTAAAAGAAAAGAAAATTACAGGTCAATATCTGATATGGACTGAATTGTGTCTCCTCTAAATTCATACTGAAGCAGTAACCTCCAATAGGATGGTATTTGGAGATGACACATTTGAGAGGTAATTAGATCAGGGTCACTAGATTATGGGAGAGGGTTGTCCAAAAGGATTGATGTCCTTATAAAAGAGGGAGAGATGCCACAGTTCTCTCTTTCTTAACATGTGCACAAAATAAGTGGTATCGCTTTCAGCCCCTAATATTTGGAGTTATTTGCGACTCAAAAATAGACAACTGGAATAAGGAATAATATGGTGTAATGCTTCAAACGCAGGGGGCCTCCAAGTAGGAGGCAATACCTAACCCCAAACTCTCTGTCTGACACCACCCTCTTCCTAACGACGTGGCCATCAGATGTCCCAAAGCCACACCAGGGTGTCCCAAAGCCACACCAGGGTATCCCAAAGATTTTATTTTTGTATAGAGCCATTCTCCTCTTGTATCTGTAAAAGGCAATTGTTACAGAGTGTTCGTACACCCACTAGCTCTAATGCCACCACGATATTACATCAGTATTATAAGAATGATCTTCCCTGGATCATTTTCATCGTCTTCTGAAATAACTTAAGAAGACCTTTTTACATCATTCTACATACGTCAAATTCTTAAGTCTCATAAGTGACTGTCAACTGAGCTCAGAGGCCAGGTACACCCCTCCTTGGCTTAGAGTACATAGGATCCAAGGTATGGTCATGCCCAACCGAGTTACTCAGTAGGCTTGGGGATGCCTCCAAATTCTATTTTTTTTAAATTAATTTATTTAATTTATTTATTTTTGGCTGTGTTGGGTCTTCGTTGCTGCGCATGGGCTTTCTCTAGTTGCAGCGAGCGGGCTTCTCGTTACAGTGGCTTCTCTTATTGCAGGGCACGGGCTCTAGGCACGTGGGCTTCAGTAGTTATGGCACGTGGGCTCAGTAGTTGTGGCACACAGGCTTAGTCCTCTGCAGCGTGTGGGATCTTCCTGGACCAGGGACTGAACCCGTGTCCCCTGCATTTGCAGGTGGATTCTTAACCACTGGACCACCAGGTAAGTCCCTCCAAATTCTTTTTTATGTGTCCATGGGACACCCAAACACGCTTGCAAATGGAATTCCTAGAAAATCCTTGAATTTCCCAGAGTAAGTATGCAAATTTAACTCAATAACTATATTAACTAGGCCATATGGATTTGCACAGAGAAAAATTGTCCATAGCTAAATATTTCACCCCGAAGCCCTAGTCCGCCATCTCACAAATATGTAAACAGGTATAAAAAGAAACATGAGAAAGTGTGAAATGTGAACTGAATGAAAGTCTATCTTTTTCCAAAACCCAAAGGAAAGTTACTTTGTTATTTATTTACTCCTAATTCCTTTTTTTCACCAAAATGTATTTGAAACTGCTAACGGTGAGGGTTAAGTTAATGAAAGCCATCTTTTATCATGATTGTTTTTGGTGCTATAATAAATCAAGTATGTTCATAATAAGTGTTTTTTTAGTTTACCCCAGAATAACAGCCATCAGACTGGTGATATTTAATTCATTAAAAGGAAGAATGTCGAGAACGAATAACATCAACAAATATGTAACTAGAAAATACATATGGGAATGGAGGTGGAGACAAGTAGATATAAGATAACCAGGCACTTTAAAAATATACAAGCCTCTGGGGCAGCATTTATACTAGTTTCCCTTTCTTTGTTTTTTTTCTTTGTTGTTTCAAAAATTAAAAAAAATACTTTCTCTTTCATATATGCATACTTATGGCTTCAGGCAGGCTGAAAAATCTTCACTGACCTCTCACTTATGCCATATCAACATTTATAGGGATGTGGGTAGCTCTCACCTAAGACATGTCAAACTGAGGTTGTGTCCATATGACAAAAATGAAGTGAATCTTAACAGAAGAGCTTAAAATACTCATTGGCAAATATTCTTAAAGCTTCAACAAAGCGTCTTCAGGTGTAAATTAATTTTTACTAGGATGGACACTTCCAGACACTTAAAATGATTGTATTAGTTATTCCATATTCCTGGAATCTTAACAAAAATGGTGTGCGTGGAGTGGGAAAGAGTGATATTTAAGCTTTGGTTTGTCTTTTAAGTATTGAGGACATAGTTTACTAACTGAATTATTGTAGCTGTACATTCCTTTATAATCAACTTGACACCTCCAGGAAGAATTAGTGAACCTGAAGACAGGTAAACAGAAATGAAAGAAACAGAAATGAAAAGTGAAAAAAATGTGGGAAAACTACAAATCATTCAAGAGCTGTAGGTCAATACTGAATGGCCTAACATAGGTGTAATTAAAGATCCAGAAGAGAGAGAAGAGGGCAGAATTTGAAGAGGTAACATCCAAGAATTATTCAAAAATAATGGACTAAAAGACAGAGATGATCAAACTGGATAAAAAAGTAAGACCTAACTATATATACTGTCCATGAAAAATCCACTACAAGAATAAAACAGACTGACTAAAGTAAAAGGGATCATACCAGAATCAAAACAAAGCTGGAATGACTATTCATATCAGATAGACATTGTAAAAGGAACATTGCCAGAAATCATGAAGGACATTACGAAGTGGATAAGGGTTTGATTTACCAAGGACATAATTTAAATGTATGTATACATCAAAATAGGGCTTCAAAATGCATGAAGTAAAAACTGATAGAACAGAAGACAGAGGCAGATCTACAATTACAGTTGGAGACTTCAACACTCCTCTCTCAGAATTTAATAATAAATTAATCAGATAACCTAAAAGGACATAGAAGACCTGAACAGCATTATCATCCAACTTGACCTTAATTGGCATCTAGAGACCATTCCACCCGATACACAGAACGCACGTTTAAATGCACAAGGCTAATTCACCATGATAGGTTATATTTTTTGCCATTAAACAAACTCGATTTAAAAGTGATAGGGCTTCCCTGGTGGCGCCAGTGGTAGAGAGTCCGCCTGCCGATGCAGGGGACGCGGGTTCGTGCCCCGGTCCGGGAGGATCCCACGTGCCGCGGAGCGGCCGGGCCCGTGAGCCGTGGCCGCTGAGCCGGCGCGTCCGGAGCCTGTGCTCCGCAACGGGAGAGGCCACGGCGGTGGGAGGCCCGCGTACCGCAAAAAAAAAAAAAAAGTGATACACACTGCTATATATAAAATAGATAATCCACAAGGACCTACTGTATATATAGCACAGGGAACCCTACTCAATATTCTGTCATAACCTTTGTGGGAAAAGTGTCTGAAAAGGAATGGATATATGTATATGGATAACTGAATCACTTTGCTGGACACCTGAAACTAACGCAACACTGTAAATCAACTATAACCCAACATGAGATAAAAATTTTTTAAAAAGTGGTGAAATCATACAAATCATGCTTTCTCTCCCCACACAATCAACCTAAAAATCAATAACAGAAAGATATCTGGGAAATCCCAAATTTGGGGAGTTAAATAATACACCTAAAGAACTGATAGGTCAAAGGAAAATCAAAAGGCCAATGAATTTTTAATTGAATGAAAATGAAAATGAACATACGGCATTTGTGGGACACAGCGGAAACAGGGCTGAATCTGCTCTGTGGTTCACAGGCTGAGCCTTAGGTCCACTGCACTGTGTGACTTTCCCTTTCTGCCCTTTGATTTCTCTGCCACCACGTCGGAGGCCCGTGGGCAACTGCTCAGAAATTCTTACAAGGAGAGAACTTGGAGGTGCAAGGAAGCTGAGACCCCATAGGGAAACTCATGAGTGTTGGAGGCCACAAATATCAGATTCCAACCCCCAGGAAATAATACCAAAGCCAGCTCTACACATTTCTTCAGAGGGTACCCAAGGAGGATTGATACGCAGTTGCCCTGGAAACCACAAGATCAATAACATGCTTTAGAAACAGTAAGTCAGACAGAGTTAAAGACAAATATATGATATCGCTTATATGTGGAATCTAAAAATAAAATAAAATACAAATGGACTTCTTTACAAAACAGAAACAGACTAACAGACTTAGAGAACGAACCTATGGCAACCGGGTGGTAGGGTGGGGGGAAGGGATAGTTAGGGAGTTTGGGATTGACATGTACACACTGCTGTATTTAAAATAAAATGCCTTTCTATGAAAAAAAAAGCGCTAAATTTAAGGAGCGATGAGAACAAAACAATAAATTGGTTTTGTCTTGCAAAAAAAACACAAAAAAAGAAAGAATATGTCCCCTCCTTTTCTCTAACCCTCTTGTTTCTACTCCCAATGATTGGGATCCATTCTCAAAATAAACCTACAGGCAAGCCATCTCCTCAGGCTGTGTTCTTTGGAAGAACTCAGGATAAGCAAAGATTATAAACATTTTCCTTTTGACAATCCTTTCATATATTGTTGTTCTGTGCCATTACAAATAATATCATGGTGGACATCATTAAACACAAGTTTGCTACACATACATATATATGGATGTATTACTGGAACTAGTATATTAGGATGCTCACATTTAAAATTTTGATAAATAATGCAAATTTTCCTTTTAACAGTTGTAACTATTTATATTCTCACCAACGTTCCAGAGGTCGCTTGCTATTTATTGTAAATGATCTTCTTTCCAATACCCGTGTAGATTCCCGGGTACCAAAGAATAAGATCACTATGTCATAATCCCAGTATTAGCATGGTATCCATTGAAAATATGTCCATAAATTCCTGGCTATGCAGAAATAAATACTATTTCTGCAAAGAGAACGGGAAGAATGCGAGATCCAAACATTCTAACCTTTTAGAATTCCATCCAAACAGAGCAGGCTAGTTAGTGAATGTGCACAGTTCAGGTAATTGGCCAAAACATCTACAAACTTTTTTAGTTTCCAATATTCGTGTAATTGAAAGGCTCATTCAACAATTATGAACATAGCAAGTCATACAGAAAACAAGAAAATTGTTTTAGAATTCTGTACTTTCTTAGGAGGTAGTCTCATTGTTCATCATCCGAATGTTTTTAAAGAATTTATTTATATGGGAACATAGTCATACAGTGGCGGTATTTTCACAATATACTTGATGGGTGGGTAATTCTATAAGAAAGATAAAGGCCATAAACATTGAAATTTATGAAGGCCCAATTGCTCCAAACTTTTCTATTGCAGAAAAGTAGTTAAAATCTTAGTTGCTGACTTTCCCCCAGGATAAAATTTTTACTGGAAGGGTGGTTGGACTATGGAAACATTTAGCAGCTGCAGGTATAATACTGTGTCTGTTGTCAGACTCACAATTTCATTGGTTTATTTCTGGAGGATTATTTAGATGGCTGTGGTCTTACATCCAGGCCCCAATGAAAGAAAAAAGAAAAAGGAAAGAAAGAAACAGGAGCCTATGAGGTGTGCCTTCTTACTGCAGAATAGTGATTTGTTATGCATTTGTCTGAGTTAAATATAGCAGTCAGTCATCTTGCACAGGCCTACGTTATATTCTGCTCATGAAAAAAAGAAACATTTGTATGGATAGTTGAAGTAGTCTCAATAAAAATCACAGCTCCCTTCTCCATGCCTACATTTATTTAAGGTAGATTTGCAGTGGTTGTGATATAAATTTCACCAATTAATCAATAGGCATTGAAATCTGTTTGACTCGTTAAGGCCATCATCATTTACCCAGATTTGTTATTATTTTAACGGTGGTGGTTTTGCATGTGACATTGCTATCGGGCTAGCAATTATTTGGAAGGGGAAGGAGGCTGCCTGTTCACTCCCCTGGGTTATTAATCAATTGGTGGGCTGAGGGCAGAAATTAATTAAGGATTACAAAAACCCTCCTTCAGGATATTAAATGGCTCATTGAAAACAAATAACCTTACCTGCATTAACTCTATGAGTTCACAGATTAAAGAAATTGCATTGAATTCATTACAAGTGATTTTCAGCTCCCAAACTGAGACCAATATTATGTTCAAAGGCAGTCTACATCTCAAAGGAAGCCCAGGACTTCAACGTATGTTGCCATTGCTACTTGTTCCAGACATTTGCTAGATCCCAAGGTCTACTTTGATTTGATTGAAAAACAATGTGTTTTCAGCCATTTGCAGCTGCAGTATGTGTAAGATTAAAGTTAAGAGAATCGAGTCTGTTTTTTTTTTTTTTGTTTTTTTGAGCAGAGAAAGGTTTATTGCAGGGCCAAGCAAGGAGAACAGGTGGCCTGTGATCAAAACCCCTGAACTCTCTGAGAATTGGATCTCAACCTATGTTGATTGTTGCAAAATATTTGGTAATTTAAATCTTTGGTAGCAGCTTCCAGAAGGCTTGTTTGAGTTCTGTAACAAGAACTCAGTGTTAAGGTTAATGTTTTATTCCTGCATGTGTGTATTTACTAATTGTTTCAAGAGAAAGATAAAGTATGTCATGGACTGATTTGTCCTAATTCATCTTAGGTACTGTAACTTTTGTTTGTCTCACAAATTAAAAACAGCACAGAAGGAATTTATGTCTAACTCCATATCTGTACTATTAATTAGAAAAATGATCACTTCCCCTTGTGCATATTTGTGGAAAATTCAATAAAGCTTTCAGTCAGCCACCCCGCTTTCTGTTTTTTTAAAAATAAATGGTTACACATTCTGTTGATTATTAAAAAGGAACTTATAAAATGGACTATCACCTTCATTATAGAAAATGCAAAATAATGAAGTAAACTTAAATCATTTATGACTCTATCATTCAGAGACCACTGCTGTATACAAGGCTGTGTACGCACACACACACACACACACAAATTTATCTTTTGCAAATTTCATGTTGATCTAAAAATTGATTTCACATTATATTAAAAAGAGATTGGCTTGTTTCTCTTATATCACGAGTATGTCATCATCATTCAAATAGTTCAAAAAATGATTTAATCATTAACTAATTTCAAAATCCTCCTTTCTACACACTTCTCTCTTTTACTTTCCTGAAGCCAAATAAGCATCTAAGATGATAGATTTTGGTGTTATTCAGACATGGGCCAACATTTATTAACTCTATGACCATCTTCAAGTTCTAAATTTGTGAAGTCGTCTAGCCTCAGTTTTACATTTGTAGAATGGGGATCTCTCCTTCCTAAAAATGCTGTGAGGAATACTGGTAACAGTGTACATAAGCATTTAACACTGTATCTGGAATACAGTAATAACATTCAGTTAGCTGTTATTTTTATCCTGTAATTTTCGACAGATGTCATCCAAATGATTTCTAAGGTTTCAGCATTCAATGATCATAAGCTTCAAGGTCAGAAAAAATAGTTTTTTCTTCCTTACAGGTGTGTATATCTGCAGGGCAGTAGCCACAGCTCATGACTGGGCTACACTGATGAACATTAACGTTAATTTTCATGCCTTTGCAAACTCTCCCTGTAGATATTTTCCTTTAACAAAAGTTTCATTTGTCTTCAGTCCAGCCCATGCTTTTGCTGGTAATTCCTGGAGTTGTCCACCTTTCCCAGTCTGATCACATTCACCACTGAGAGCTGTCTCTACTCATAGCAAAGTACTGTAGTCCCTCTCCATAGAGATGAAATGACATGCCGTACATTTTCAAAACGTTTTATGTTATATTGGAGTAGAGTTAATTTACAATGTTGCGTTAGTTTCAGGCGTACAGCAAAGTGATTCAGTTATACATACACATATATCTATTCTTTTTCTGATTCTTTTTCCATATAGGCTATTACAGAGTATTGAGTAGAGTTCCCTGTGCTCTACAGTAGGTCCTTGTTGGTTATCTATTTTATATATAGTAGTGCGTATATGTAATCCCAACCTCCTAATTTATCCCTCCCAACTTTCCCCTTTGGTAACCTTAAATTTGTTTTCTAAGTCATGCCATGCATTTTAAATGAAGGCTGTTTAAAGACCTAGAACCTAAATACACTTACTTACCATCTCTTTAGAGTATAGATGCTCTCTCTATTCTATAACGAATGCAGTTGACTATGAGATTTCTATCTCCAAAGAAGTGACGGAAAAAATTCTGATAAAGCTAATGGGATGGCCCCAAACATTGTCTTTCTATTATCACCTACGTTTGATTTTAAGGCATTGATGTCACCAATAGGGAGGTAAGTATTTTAAAAATATTCAGCCATTCTTTGTCCTAGTTATTTTACTTCCTGGAAATAATCATGACTATGCACAGATAGCTATTTACCTGCTAGAATGTTCAACGTAACATTTTTTATGTAATTAAAAGAGTCAAACAACCTACATCTCCAATAATAGTGGATAAATTATGTAATAATTTATAATTTTGTGGAATTTAGTAAATGAATAATACTATCAGAAAAGATTTTACAAGAAAGTTATGACAAGAGTGGCAAAACACGACGTGCACGGAAGTCCGATTTTGTAAAAACCAAAAATAATATGCATATAAATATCCAAGAGACCATCATTCTTTTTTAATCTGCATTTTTAATATTAATGTTAATGCTTAATCACAATGCATACCTTTTATAATAGGCAAATACATGAGTGTTATTTTATTCAATTCACAAAGTTTCGTAAATTCAAGTTAATATCACCAAATAAGCTTGGTTTTCTTCACTAGCACGCTGCCTGGACCTTGTCATTGTCAAGGGTAATATTTATACAACCCTTGAGAACTGTCTGTCCATCTTTTGCAAATGTGACAGGAATCAGAGGAGTTCAATATTCTTTTGCTACGTGGATAAAGAACAATCTAATTCAGCATTGAGAACGTTCCTCCTTTGTATGATGTGCAGAATAATGGTTCCCCCCAAATGCTTATGTCCTAATTCCCAGAACCTGTGAATATGTTACTTACATGGCCAAAGGGACTTTGCACATATGATGAAGTTAAAGGTGTTGAGATGGGAGGATTATTCTGGATCACATGGGTGGGCACAGGGTAATCACTGTGGTCCTCACAAGTTAAGAGGGAGGCAGGAGGGTCAGAGTAAAAGGCGACGTGGTGATGGAAACAGAGGTCAGATTGACTGAAGGAGGCCATGAACCCTGGACTGTAGGCGGTGTCTAGAAGCTTAGAGAATGCAAGGAAATGGATTCTCTCCCGGAGCCTCCAGAAGGAAAGCAGCCTTACCAACTCCCTGAATTTAGAACTTCTGACCTCCAGGACTGTAAGAGAATAAATCAGTGTGGTTTTTTAATACACTAGGTTTATGACGCTTTGTTATAGCAGCAATAAAAAAAAACTCATACACTTCGGAGGACAGAATTTGCCTCCGAATTCCTCGGCAATTCCAGCATAGAACCAAGTCAGACGTTCCGAAAGACCTGTCTGATTTCTGTCTCTTAACTCTCCAAGGATGGCTTCAGATATTTCCCCAAATGTAAGTATTCACCATCTCAGTCATTAAAAGAAAAAAAAGGTCAAGTATCAAACGGTCTAACAAAGAAGCCATGAATACCTCCATTTGCAAACCAGAGCAAGAGAGCCTCTGGACTCCCAGGAGAACTGTGAACAAGAAGGTCCCTGCGGCAGCGTCCCTTTCAGCCAGGGTCTCCCTGAGTCTTAGTCAGCTGTGTGCCAGCAGTTTAAAACAGCTACCATAAGAGCAGGTGACAATGTGGTTATAAGCTGTGTGATGACAGTTTCCATAATTTACGAAGAGAACAGAGCCGCTCACGTGCATCTGCTACACCCTGGATGATGTTTGCTTTGTACCTTGCTGCGCTAGAACCTGGCACAATTTCTAAATGTGCCACAATATGCCCAACGATACCTCTTGTTTTTCTCTTTAAGAACATAGTTCCAATCACCAAACGAATACATATTCAATGAAGAATCTTGGAAAAAAACTGAAAAGCGTGTGGCAAAAATAAATAGCCTATAATACTGCTAAAATTCTCTATGCTTTCTCTGTCTCCTCTTTTCTTTCTTCTTCTATTTACGCATATGCTTACATAAAACAAAAACAATAAAATACAATAAAATTGTTACCTCTGCTGTGGTACCACACTGTGTTACCCACTATTCTGAGTTCTATGGTTATCATTTTATCACTAAGTAGTATCTGCTGGGTCTCTGACTTGGATCAGAATCACCGGAAAACCTTGTTAAAATACACATCACTGGGCCCTTAAACCTAAAGTTTCTGATTCTGTAGGTCTGGAGAAGGACCCCTAGAATTTGCATACTAACAAATTCCCAAGTGATGTGGATATTGGTGATCTAGAGACCATACTTTGAAAATCACGACTTTCTATAGAAGAATATTAGCTGACACTGGAAAATATTTTATATTTATGTTCTCTCTTGCAAGTCCAATTATTATGTATTTATTTATTTACTTTAACATTATGTCTTCTCAGTACATTTGAAGGATTATAGGATCATACACCCTGTTTAGTAGGTATGGAAGACTGACTCTTGTTCAGAAAATTTAAGAACAAACCATTTTTGCCTCAACTATATGGATATTTCCGGTATTTGTGACATATAAATAATTGAGATAATTTGGGTCAAAGTCCCAACGAACTTTGCCTGTATAAACTGAAATCCTATATATGATGGTAATTGTTTTTCAAAAAATCCTTTTAAATGAAATTTTCTAATGACATATGTTTCCCAGGTAGTTCTTCAAACAGTTCTTTTTTTTTTTTTAATTTAACTTTTTTTTTTTTTTTTAATGGCTTAACTGAAAGGGCTGGCTGGCAGCCTTGGAATGTAGGACATCCAGGCTCTGCCGGTTACACAATCCAAATGTAAACAGGCTTTCTTGTCATTTGTTGGCATAGTGTTTGGGACACCGAGTTAGTTCACTTTACTGAAATTTTTCTCATGAAAAATGCATGGAACAGCCTTTACTTCTGCCAGACCCTGATGTACTTACTTCACTGGGGGCAGTGAAGATTTGTTTGTAAACATATGGAAAGCCCTCGTATGGCCCGAGTCAACACAGAACAAGAATCATCCTGACTGCCCAGGGGAAAAATGTGTAACACAGATAAACCTGGGACTTGCATCCACTTTCATCCTCAACTCTTTCCAGAACATTCCTGCTCTCTGTGCTCTTCCCAGTGTGACAAGGAACTCTCTTGTTGGTTGAAACCTGGACGGGAGAAATGGAGCTTTTTATGGTCCCGGGTAGAGCGACCTATTCCCCAAACCCCAAATTTAGAACCAGGTATCCATAAACTAATCTATGAATTGTGAATTTCTCAATAGGATATATCTTAGAACGTCATTAATATGAAATCAAGTTTGGTTAGCTACTTAAAAATAGTCACCTTTACTGAATAAAATAATTATTCGAAACTAAAACTAAATCGAGATCCATAGCATAGAGAATACTGTGATGGCAGGTGGTTCTTCTGGAACCTGGCAGCCAGAACGAGTTGGTTAAAGGTAGTGAAAACGTGCAGCTATGGTTTTAGGGCCTCAGCACGGAGGAAAACACGAAGCGCCAACCCAAATGCCAAGTATATAAATACATATTTTTATTTTCCTCTCTGTCTCCCACTAATCATCTTCTAAACCAGCTGTGCAGTTTGATGCCTCATCTTCAGTGAACATAGACAAGACTCAGATAGGTTTCTTCCGTGGCTTCTTGTGCTACCCAGTTAAGAGGTCTTATCCCCCACACACTGAGAGGCCAGATTTGGACACAGAAAGATGGAGGTCCAAGCTGGAGCAGCTGCTGTCCTCTCCCATGCTTCACTCCAGACAGCCAGCATCTGTGTCTTTGGCCGAAGGGCTGTCCTCAGTCTGTATCGGTGCTTTTCGAAGTGTGGTGCCCCTAGAGTAGCAGCTTCACTCGGGAACTGGTTAAAAATAATAAAAATTCTTGAGTCCCGCCCCACGCCTACTAAATGAGAAGCTCCATGTTTCAACCAGCCCTCTGGGTGCTGCAGATTCTGCTGACATTTGAGAGCTGCTGGACCACAGACTCCCACTTTGTGGACAAGGAGACTTTCCATCCCTTAGGAGTTCATGGACCCTCTTGTTCCTCCTGAAAACTTGTGTGTGTGATTTTGAATAATTTAAAAATTTTTGTTTGTTTATTTATTTTTTGAGTCTCTTCGTGGGGCTTTGTTGAATGCCTGACTCTTCCTTGGCCTTCCTTCCTTCCCCATCTCACTTCCCTAAGTCCCCACTGGTATTTCCTGGGGAAAACTCTTTAGAAAACATGCATTCTACTAATCTAATGTTATATGTCAATCATACCTCCCCCAAGAACCCAACTTTTATATGAATTTCTGCTTCTGGGGAATCAACTAAAGACACTCGCTTATTTTAAGCTGCTATCTCCCTCAAATCAACCAGACTTTGGCCTCTCAATGTCCTTATATGAGAAATGCAGATAATAAATACCTACCCCAAATGGCTCCATGTATATTAGACAAGATAAAGCAGTTGTTGGGGCATGGTTAGCACTCGCCGAGGTATTCTCACCCCTCCCTCATTTCCCATCTCATGTCCTCTGCTTTCCTTTCATTGGTATTATTATTATTAATGCCATTATAATCATCATCACCATCATCATATATTTATAAACAGTACTTTGGAATTGAGATCAATAAATACATAATAAATACAGCAGTGTATTTAAAATGGATAACCAACAAGGACCTACTGTATAGCACAGGGAACTCTGCTCAGTATTATGTAACAACCTAAAGGGGAAAAGAATTTGAAAAAGAATTTTAAAAATAAAATAAAGGAAACAAACTGGAAAATTAGAAAAGATCAATAAATACAATTTATATTAGGAATCATTTCACTATAGCCATAAGGAAACTTTTTCTTGGGTTCAGAAATAAAACCACTGGTATACCTCTGAGAAAGTAAGAAAACAAGTGAATCTGACATCCAGAAGGAAGCCTGGACACATCACTAGCCCATGACGCTCTGTGGGGCATCACCCATCTTACAGAATGCCAGACCTAGGCAAGGTTACCCTGAGACCATGACAAAAGAGTCAAAACAAAGCCACTTGACACTTCATCATTTGGCTAAAGCACAGATTAAAAAAAAGCCACGCACAAAATACCAAACACCACCCTCTCTTGGCTGAAATGGTAGACAGCTATTTACCCACTAGAGCTGGATCTTTGTCCTAATCTTCCCTCTATAGGTAAGATTTACTGAGATAATCATAAAATGGTCCTGCTTGATCTAATTTAGAGCAAACTCTTTCTTCCTTAGCCCTTCTCTAAAGCACCCAACTAAAGCCCAATTCTTGCAACAGGTTCTTTCCAACACCCTCTTACTGAAACACCCCCTGGGTTTTTCATGGTACACAGTCTCCTTTTCTGCAACAAAAATATAAACCCAAATTGTTTAACTACAGCTGAGTTTCTGGAGGTCTTTGTCTGAAGGGCATTGGCATCACTACAAAGAAGATGTAAGGAAATAATGCTTTCATCCAGACATCTAGTCTTGGAGGAGATTTCACAAAAAGACACAAGGGAATCGGTAGGGCTTTTAATTTGGGTTTTGCTGTTGATGTTATTGTTTGTTTGCTGCAGCCCTAGTCTTATTTATTGCTCAGGTTCTTTGTCCCAGGGTGCATGAAGATTTTATAGTCTGAATCTTTTGTTGTAATAACAAAATTTTCAACACCCAGTGCCCTTAATATTATACTAGTGATGCTATTAAGACAATACCTCCTTCTCCACTCCTCTCTAGTGCAAAAATGAAAAATAAGTATAAAATATGACACCAATTCCCAGGAAGTTAGAATCTATGGGACATGACAAAAATATATGTATGTTAGATAATAGTACAAAAAAGCATATGCTTGGTACAAAACAAATGAGGCAGGCAAGTCCTATAGGGAGGTCAGGAAAAGAAAAATGTATCAGGAAGCTTTATGGTCCCCAGCCTGGCATGCTGACATTTAAGACCTCAGGGATAATATCTGGCAGGGAGATACCAGGTAAATAAAGGTCCAGGGAGATGCTGACTCTTATAGCTATGTAACTGAAACTAGGGAGACCATTTAGAAGGCAATCTCTTTGAGTGTTCAATGAAAATTTAGATCACCTAATTTCCAGTCCATTTGGCAAACTGAAGATCCATTAAACTGAAAGGAGGTACCGGAGATTTTATATATATAGTAGAATTCTCAAGATGTACCCCCAAGTCTCCTGTCCCTTGTTAGTCAACCAAACACTAACCCAGGCTAGTTACTACTGTGAAGAAATGTGCAAGTGTACCTAAAGATAATAATCAGCCGATCTTAAAATGGGGTGATATCTTAGATTATCTGGAGGTGCCATGTAATCACATGAGCCCTTTCAGCAGAAGAGGAAGGCAGAAGAAGCAGTCAGAGAAATATGGCAGAAGGGGAGCACAGTAATTGAAAGGATGGTGGACTTGACCCACTATTGCTGGAGGGCGGCTGCAATGAAAAGGAGTGTGGACAGCCTCCAGGGGCAAAGACCAGCCCTTGCTGAAAGCCAGCAAGAGAACGGGGCCCTCAGACCTCCAACTGCAAGGAACCTGAAAGCGCTCCGAAAAGTGTTCTTCCCACAGCATCCCTCTAAGAGCAGAGACAGCTGGCACCTTGATTTTGGACTTGTGAAACCTGGAGAGCAGAGAGGCCAGAAGAGTCAGCCTGGACTTCTGGAGGGTGGACGATGAGATAATCAATGTTCCACGTGGCAGAGTTTGTGGTGATTTGTTATGGCAGCAACAGAAGATTGAGTTCTAACACTGATTGTCCTTTTCACACAGAAAAGAGATGCTCAGAAAAAGGTAGCAACTCATCCCCTGCATAATGCCCACCATTTCCAACCCAAACATCTCTGATACCATCTCCACCGCCACCATTACCTCTGCCATCAAAGGCTCCTCCATCACCTCTGCTTCGCCATCAACAGCCCCACCTGCCATAATTGATCGCCACAACCTTTTCACTACCATCTACATCAGCACCACTGCCAGCACCATCCCCACCTCTGATATCACCACCAAGACTTCCACCGTCTCCCTCATCCTCGCCTCCGCTACCCATTCCATCACCAACACCCACACCACCATCATTTTCACTGTCATCTCTAGTCACTGCAACACCTCCATCAGCACCATTTCTCAGCAAAGAAACCACCTAGAACAGCAGTTGTCCTCAACTCACATGTACCCTTGCATAGCTCTGAAAGTAATTTCACAGCTTGCAAATTGCTATTTTATTATCTGATTGAAAGGAGCCTAATATCAACAAGCTTCTCCACTTTTTATTTTATGATTTAAATATCAGGGAAATTGAGGAGAGGGAAGACTTGGAGTCTATACTCCTCTAAATCATATTGTTTCACCTCTGAAAATCATGAGTGTGAAGATTTTGACTTGAAAGCTTGGACTCTCCTACACACCATAACTCAGCTGGACATTAACTAGGAAAGCTAAGCATGCAGAATGAAGGAATTTCATCTTCTAAATTCCAGGAACTTCCCCATGGGTCCCTGTGGTAAAAATCAGTCTACTGACTTAGATTGCTGCCCTGCCCATTTATACATTATTTTAATCTAAGCCCAAATTAAAATGACAAAATTCAGTATAGGTAGAAAAATGATAAAATGTAGATGTATACAAATTTAATCATGCTGACCTGGTCATAAAAGTTTGTTTATCTACAGGTTTGAGTACAGTTACACTGAGCTGCTTCTTGCTCAATTGTCCTGGTAACCAAATGTGAGCATTTCTAATATTGTTGGCAAGGCTAATGGTGCAGTTGGTGGTCATGGAAATAAATGATGTTAACTGGACTAGACTGGGATTATGTCCCTGGTCTTATTCTCATAATCACAATGCGCTAACCAACTGTTGCTCATTCAAAGCCAACTGTGGAGTGAAGCCTTCTCCGAATTTCCTTTGCCACCACGACAGACTTGGCTGGAGACCTGTTTTCACGCTTGGTTAAGTTGGCAAAGGTTGGCCAAGTCAGTGTCTCACCACTGACCTTGGCATTATGGCTTTACCCTGCCCAGGACTGTCATCCCCAGTAAGAATATTCAGAGGCTCTTTTGTCATTTTCATGCTGTTGGTCTGTCCCTTATGAGGTAGTGTCTCCAAGGTCAGAATTAAACACATATTGACTGAAGAGTACATCAGGTGGATTCCACATTGTGAAATCATCCTCTGGGTTAATAAATGTCTTCTGAAAGATTAATTATGCTTTCTTTAGAGGCAAGGCAGAAATAGATACTTTGTCACTGTCGCTGGTCTTTATACTGTTTTAAAAAGTAGAAACTACTGCTCTGACTATTTAAATTATTAAATATTTAATATAAACATATCAAAAGTTATATATGTAAATATTATACATAATTTCCTTCCACTCCAGGCACAGCTTATAGACTTGCGACCACACTGACTACCAGTCTTTGGTAAAAAATAGATCACTGTGAATGCAAATATTTGGTATGTTACATGTGAGTTGAAATTAGATTCACTCTTAATGGCTCTACACCCAGGAAGAAGCTTATACTTACAAGAAAAAAACCTTCAAAAAATGTCCATGACTCTCTAAGAGAAATGGGACCATTTGCCCATAAATACACCTATTATCCTTATTTAAAAATAAATACCCTAAATATTGCCTGCCAGAACTCAAATCCTATCATTAGCAAGCAGCCCTCGTAAGGAGGCATTTCATTAAATTAATACATGTGAGAAGGCATTAGGCATGTACTATACTTTAGGGAAGAAAAAAATACATAAATAAATGAGTGGGAAGGGATGTTTTGCATCATATGTTGTATATTCCAACATTTTTCCCAATATGAAATTAACTTTTACCACTTGGCTGATGAAAAACTGGACCTAAGTAAATATGGCTAGGCCCTGAACACTTGTATTCAGCACACGGGTGGCAAAACCAGAAACAAAACAAAACAAAACAAATAGTGGCTGCTTGAGTTTTAAAGAAAGATGGCATATTGAGTAAATCAGGAAAATGATTTTTAAAAAAATTAAAATATAAATAATAATTAAACCTAATGTTGTAAGGAAATAGATAATTGGCTCTAAATAGAAGGTTTACCATTTTGAAAAAAATAAAAATATGATCAGGGATCAATGAACCCTTTAGCCGAATGTCCATTTGCAAGTATTTGTCAACCACATTGACTTTTTATTGTAACTTTTCCCTCATTTTTTCCTGTCAGTGGAAAACATAAAATTTCAAGTTTTATTCTGGTAAATATTTTTTTGTTGTTGCTAACAGATCTTTGATAATTTACGTCCCTCATATTGCTTTTTGTTTTCTTTATGAGACTCATATTAACTAGACTGTGGACCTCATGTACCAACTCTCTAATCTTCTTATGTTTCCTCTGTTATTACTGATCATTTAAAATTTTTGTTCTACTCTCTGACACTTGTCTCAAAGTTATTTTTTCACCCTACTATTTATTTTCAAGAAGTGTGACTCTCTTACTTTTATTTGCAAAAACTATTTTTCTCTATTTCTTATTTCTTACACCCTGTTCTTCCGTATAGATTCAATATTTTATATCCTCTTATAAATTTATAAATTATGTGGTTTTTTGTTTTCTTTTAAATATGTATTTATTTTTTAATGGCTGCACTGGGTCTTTGTTGCTGTGCGCGGGCTCTCTCTAGCTGCGGTGAGCAGGGGCTACTCTTCGTTGCGGTGCGCGGGCTTCTCATTGTGGTGGCTCCTCTTGTTGTGGAGCATGGGCTCTAGGCTCACGGGCTTCAGTAGTTGTGGCTCGCGGGCTCAGTAGTTGTGGCTCGCGGGCTCTAGAGCACAGGCTCAGTAGCTGTGGCGCACGGGCTTAGCTGCTCTGCGTCATGTGGGATCTTCCCGGACAAGGGATCGAACCCATGTTCCCTGAATTGACAGGCTGATTCTTAACCACTTTGCCACCAGGGAAGCCCAAATTATGCGTTTTTAAAGTTTTACTCTAATTTCTGTATTGTATCTATTTCCACTGACTTATTCTTTTAACAGTTTTTTTTTTAATCTCTATGTTTTAGGTGTTTAAGCTTTCTTCTAATGTCTGACAAAAAGTGACTTTCCATTTATATTTAAGGATAAAGCATTGAAAAGCTGATTGGAATGTCAATGTTTGTGACAGGGACTTATCAACTGGTGGGTTTCATTTTAACTGGTGTGTCAGGGATTTATCAACTTGTGGGGTTCTGGTGTTCTGTCGGGGACCTCCAAACAATAGGTTCTTTCTCTCTCTCTCGTGCGTGTGCATGCTGTGTGTGTGTGTGTGTGTGTGTGTGTGTGTGTGTGTTTTCCTGGAAAGAATCAAAACCTTTCTTCTGTGCATTTGCAGGTAGATGGTCCTCGATAACATATGCTTGAGTTGAGAGTCAGAAGGGGACTGAGAGTATTATTTTATCTGATGCACGAATTTTCCCTTGTCCTTCCTGGTTTCAGTTCATCACCTCTCACCAACATTTTACTATAGCTGCTCCCACAGCCTGGAGCTCTCTGGTTTGTTGCCTCCACAGAATCTTCTTTCTCTCATTTAGGTAGAGGATATAATATTGGGATCTGGCTGTTTCTTATACACACCTGCATCTAATTCTCCTGTTTTTACCCTCTTGCTCTATTGTCAACTCCTTTGATATTTCGTGACTCCAATTCCCGAGTTTTTCTGCAATGCTATGACATGAATTAGATCGATCCTCACTGATAACTTCTCCTGCAAAAGCCTCTAATTAGCATCTGAATTGATTTTGATTTCTTTATCCACTGTTTGTGAAATATACTCCTGAATTCTTGCTCATTGTACATTTATGTATTAGCTGTCCATTGCTGTGTAACAAAGGACCCTAGGCCCAGTTGATGAAAACAGCAAACACTGATCATATCTCACAGGTCCTGGGGTTCAGAGATCTGGGAGTGGCTGGGCTGGGTGGTGCTGGTTTGGGGTCTCCCATGAGATTGCTGTTAAGCTTTCATCTGGGGCTGCTGTCATCTGAAAGCTCAAATGGGTTGAACAACCCATTCCAAGTTCACTCACATAGTTGGAGGCAAACCTCTGTTCCTCGCTGACTATTGGCCAGAAGGTTCAGAGTCTCCCCACCTAAGTCTCTCCATTTGGCTGTTCACAATAGAATAGACTGTTTCAACAGAGTGAGAGATGGAAGAGAAAGAGGGAGAGGGAAAGACAGACGAGAGAGAGAGAGAGAGGCAATATTCTTCTAGAACATAATATCCGAGGTGACAGACTTCACGACTTCACTTTTGCCATATGATATTGGTCAAACAGACCAACCTTGGAACAATATGGGGAGACTGCACAGATTGTGAAGATCAGGAAGCAGGGATAATTGGAAACGATAATTGTAGGCTGACCTCCTCCATTTATGTCTTTTTTAGTCCTTTATTCTTTTTTTTTTTTTGATTAATTAATTAGTTTATTTTTTGGCTGCATTGGGTCTTCATTGCTGTGCGCAGGCTTTCTCTAGTTGCGGCGAGCGGGAGCTACTCTTCGTTGTGGTGCGCGGGCTTCTCATTGCAGTGGCTTCTCTTTGTTGCAGGGCACAGGCTCTAGGTACGTGGGCTCAGTAGTTGTGGCACATGGGCTTAGTTGCTCCGTGGCATGTGGGATCTTCCCGGACCAGGGCTCGAACCTGTGTCCCCTGCATTGGCAGGCGGATTCCCAACCACTGCGCCACCAGGGACGTCCCTCCTTTACTCTTATTTGTGGCGTTTTGGGAGGAAGAAATGATAAATATGTGGGTTCAATTGATCGTACGTAACCAGAAATATGCTGTAGTTTTTCAAAGTGGGACTTATTGAGGGAGATAGGTGGAGTCAGGTCATCAGAGGGGGAATATTGCCACAAGGTATGTTTTTTAGATCTGGGTCCATCTCCACAATGGAAAAATAACAAAAAACAAGAAAAAACCTTGAAATACCAAGCAGTCACAAATATAACCAAATTTATTCCATGCCAATTGAATTACTCCTAGAAATCTGACAGTTAGATACACATCCTACCTGCTATTCTAAAACCCTGACTAATACAGATGAAATTCTACCTGCAATTTCTATTAAAAGAATGCTGGGCATTTAAACCGAATTTTCTGGGACTCACTGTTTTCTGCATTTTTTACTTTTTATGTTGTTAAGAAGAAAGCTTTGGCCAGAGGCAATGGTCTGGAATGAGAACCTGATCTACAGATGCTTTTCTCAACGGTATGAAGAGAATATGTTCTTAATAATGCAAAAATTGCAAATTGATTGGGTCAGTCAGCCTTTTTTAAGGTTGGAACTAAGAATAATAGAAGGTATAATATTTGATGAAACCCATTTGTAACCATTTCACTTTCAGCAGTGGGATGGGTGACTAATGTAATAAATGCAAAATCTACATTTGGATTATATACAGTCTCCACAATGACAATTGTTATGCTGTCAAACTATCAACCCTTACACCTTTAGTTTTCATGCACCACATTTCCATTGATTTTCAAGAACTCAAATCACATTCAATGTGTGTTTCTGGCTGGCAAAATACCTACAATAGTGTTTTACAGTGGACAGGTTTTACTATTTTATGCTGCAGATGGAGAGATACATTTATAGAAAAAGTAACAGATCAACCTGGTTTTTAGTGAAACTAATTTATATGGTTGTCATGTGAAACTATTTATTTACAATTTTGATATATGTCACTGCATGATTCTCCCTGGGTCTTCTAAAGCTAAAAACACAGATGTAATTGTATTTGGTCCATTTCCACCAAAAAGTTTATTATTCTACTACTGTTCTTAATAATTTAGCAATCCATTCCCTAGCTATATAACATTTTACAGATACAAATACATGATTTATGCACACAGGGATGTTATATCAATATAAATCTTGACCTATGTGAAATATAGATAGGGTCACAGGCTTATCTAAGTATACAGAGGTTATCTGGATTAATAACTAATGCATTTCTTCCAGGGAATTCCAAATGGTCCTCAGTTGCTCATGACTCACTAATGTGATGGCTTAAATAGCCTCAAGAAAGAGGAAAATGTTGCCTATAATAAAGAAATTCCTTCTCAGTTTTAAATTTCAAAGTATAGCTTTAGCAGAGTCAGCAGGCTGAAAATGCTGATGACGTTTGCAAGAGTCTGGATCTTGAGAGATGAGCAAAACGTCTTTTAGTTACTCTATACACATCAAGAGCAAAAGCTGGTGTTGTCTTTACTGTTCCGTTCCTGGCTTTTGTGGCCTTTCACTTTTCAATAGATTTATTAGAAATTGAGATCAAATCTTTGGTGGAAGACTTCAAAATATCCTGAGAAACAGGACCTTCGCCATATCCCCAAATAATGCCAAGGACCTACTGTATAGCACAGGGAACTCTGCTCAGTATTATGTAACAACCTAAAGGGGAAAAGAATTTGAAAAAGAATTTTAAAAATAAAATAAAGGAAACAAACTGGAAAATTAGAAAAGATCAATAAATACAATTTATATTAGGAATCATTTCACTATAGCCATAAGGAAACTTTTTCTTGGGTTCAGAAATAAAACCACTGGTATACCTCTGAGAAAGTAAGAAAACAAGTGAATCTGACATCCAGAAGGAAGCCTGGACACATCACTAGCCCATGACGCTCTGTGGGGCATCACCCATCTTACAGAATGCCAGACCTAGGCAAGGTTACCCTGAGACCATGACAAAAGAGTCAAAACAAAGCCACTTGACACTTCATCATTTGGCTAAAGCACAGATTAAAAAAAAGCCACGCACAAAATACCAAACACCACCCTCTCTTGGCTGAAATGGTAGACAGCTATTTACCCACTAGAGCTGGATCTTTGTCCTAATCTTCCCTCTATAGGTAAGATTTACTGAGATAATCATAAAATGGTCCTGCTTGATCTAATTTAGAGCAAACTCTTTCTTCCTTAGCCCTTCTCTAAAGCACCCAACTAAAGCCCAATTCTTGCAACAGGTTCTTTCCAACACCCTCTTACTGAAACACCCCCTGGGTTTTTCATGGTACACAGTCTCCTTTTCTGCAACAAAAATATAAACCCAAATTGTTTAACTACAGCTGAGTTTCTGGAGGTCTTTGTCTGAAGGGCATTGGCATCACTACAAAGAAGATGTAAGGAAATAATGCTTTCATCCAGACATCTAGTCTTGGAGGAGATTTCACAAAAAGACACAAGGGAATCGGTAGGGCTTTTAATTTGGGTTTTGCTGTTGATGTTATTGTTTGTTTGCTGCAGCCCTAGTCTTATTTATTGCTCAGGTTCTTTCTCCCAGGGTGCATGAAGATTTTATAGTCTGAATCTTTTGTTGTAATAACAAAATTTTCAACACCCGGTGCCCTTAATATTATACTAGTGATGCTATTAAGACAATACCTCCTTCTCCACTCCTCTCTAGTGCAAAAATGAAAAATAAGTATAAAATATGACACCAATTCCCAGGAAGTTAGAATCTATGGGACATGACAAAAATATATGTATGTTAGATAATAGTACAAAAAAGCATATGCTTGGTACAAAACAAATGAGGCAGGCAAGTCCTACAGGGAGGTCAGGAAAAGAAAAATGTATCAGGAAGCTTTATGGTCCCCAGCCTGGCATGCTGACATTTAAGACCTCAGGGATAATATCTGGCAGGGAGATACCAGGTAAATAAAGGTCCAGGGAGATGCTGACTCTTATAGCTATGTAACTGAAACTAGGGAGACCATTTAGAAGGCAATCTCTTTGAGTGTTCAATGAAAATTTAGATCACCTAATTTCCAGTCCATTTGGCAAACTGAAGATCCATTAAACTGAAAGGAGGTACCGGAGATTTTATATATATAGTAGAATTCTCAAGATGTACCCCCAAGTCTCCTGTCCCTTGTTAGTCAACCAAACACTAACCCAGGCTAGTTACTACTGTGAAGAAATGTGCAAGTGTACCTAAAGATAATAATCAGCCGATCTTAAAATGGGGTGATATCTTAGATTATCTGGAGGTGCCATGTAATCACATGAGCCCTTTCAGCAGAAGAGGAAGGCAGAAGAAGCAGTCAGAGAAATATGGCAGAAGGGGAGCACAGTAATTGAAAGGATGGTGGACTTGACCCACTATTGCTGGAGGGCGGCTGCAATGAAAAGGAGTGTGGACAGCCTCCAGGGGCAAAGACCAGCCCTTGCTGAAAGCCAGCAAGAGAACGGGGCCCTCAGACCTCCAACTGCAAGGAACCTGAAAGCGCTCCGAAAAGTGTTCTTCCCACAGCATCCCTCTAAGAGCAGAGACAGCTGGCACCTTGATTTTGGACTTGTGAAACCTGGAGAGCAGAGAGGCCAGAAGAGTCAGCCTGGACTTCTGGAGGGTGGACGATGAGATAATCAATGTTCCACGTGGCAGAGTTTGTGGTGATTTGTTATGGCAGCAACAGAAGATTGAGTTCTAACACTGATTGTCCTTTTCACACAGAAAAGAGATGCTCAGAAAAAGGTAGCAACTCATCCCCTGCATAATGCCCACCATTTCCAACCCAAACATCTCTGATACCATCTCCACCGCCACCATTACCTCTGCCATCAAAGGCTCCTCCATCACCTCTGCTTCGCCATCAACAGCCCCACCTGCCATAATTGATCGCCACAACCTTTTCACTACCATCTACATCAGCACCACTGCCAGCACCATCCCCACCTCTGATATCACCACCAAGACTTCCACCGTCTCCCTCATCCTCGCCTCCGCTACCCATTCCATCACCAACACCCACACCACCATCATTTTCACTGTCATCTCTAGTCACTGCAACACCTCCATCAGCACCATTTCTCAGCAAAGAAACCACCTAGAACAGCAGTTGTCCTCAACTCACATGTACCCTTGCATAGCTCTGAAAGTAATTTCACAGCTTGCAAATTGCTATTTTATTATCTGATTGAAAGGAGCCTAATATCAACAAGCTTCTCCACTTTTTATTTTATGATTTAAATATCAGGGAAATTGAGGAGAGGGAAGACTTGGAGTCTATACTCCTCTAAATCATATTGTTTCACCTCTGAAAATCATGAGTGTGAAGATTTTGACTTGAAAGCTTGGACTCTCCTACACACCATAACTCAGCTGGACATTAACTAGGAAAGCTAAGCATGCAGAATGAAGGAATTTCATCTTCTAAATTCCAGGAACTTCCCCATGGGTCCCTGTGGTAAAAATCAGTCTACTGACTTAGATTGCTGCCCTGCCCATTTATACATTATTTTAATCTAAGCCCAAATTAAAATGACAAAATTCAGTATAGGTAGAAAAATGATAAAATGTAGATGTATACAAATTTAATCATGCTGACCTGGTCATCAAAGTCTTTTTATCCACAGCTTTGAGTACAGTTACACTGAGCTGCTTCTTGCTCAATTGTCCTGGTAACCAAATGTGAGCATTTCTAATATTGTTGGCAAGGCTAATGGTGCAGTTGGTGGTCATGGAAATAAATGATGTTAACTGGACTAGACTGGGATTATGTCCCTGGTCTTATTCTCATAATCACAATGCGCTAACCAACTGTTGCTCATTCAAAGCCAACTGTGGAGTGAAGCCTTCTCCGAATTTCCTTTGCCACCACGACAGACTTGGCTGGAGACCTGTTTTCACGCTTGGTTAAGTTGGCAAAGGTTGGCCAAGTCAGTGTCTCACCACTGACCTTGGCATTATGGCTTTACCCTGCCCAGGACTGTCATCCCCAGTAAGAATATTCAGAGGCTCTTTTGTCATTTTCATGCTGTTGGTCTGTCCCTTATGAGGTAGTGTCTCCAAGGTCAGAATTAAACACATATTGACTGAAGAGTACATCAGGTGGATTCCACATTGTGAAATCATCCTCTGGGTTAATAAATGTCTTCTGAAAGATTAATTATGCTTTCTTTAGAGGCAAGGCAGAAATAGATACTTTGTCACTGTCGCTGGTCTTTATACTGTTTTAAAAAGTAGAAACTACTGCTCTGACTATTTAAATTATTAAATATTTAATATAAACATATCAAAAGTTATATATGTAAATATTATACATAATTTCCTTCCACTCCAGGCACAGCTTATAGACTTGCGACCACACTGACTACCAGTCTTTGGTAAAAAATAGATCACTGTGAATGCAAATATTTGGTATGTTACATGTGAGTTGAAATTAGATTCACTCTTAATGGCTCTACACCCAGGAAGAAGCTTATACTTACAAGAAAAAAACCTTCAAAAAATGTCCATGACTCTCTAAGAGAAATGGGACCATTTGCCCATAAATACACCTATTATCCTTATTTAAAAATAAATACCCTAAATATTGCCTGCCAGAACTCAAATCCTATCATTAGCAAGCAGCCCTCGTAAGGAGGCATTTCATTAAATTAATACATGTGAGAAGGCATTAGGCATGTACTATACTTTAGGGAAGAAAAAAATACATAAATAAATGAGTGGGAAGGGATGTTTTGCATCATATGTTGTATATTCCAACATTTTTCCCAATATGAAATTAACTTTTACCACTTGGCTGATGAAAAACTGGACCTAAGTAAATATGGCTAGGCCCTGAACACTTGTATTCAGCACACGGGTGGCAAAACCAGAAACAAAACAAAACAAAACAAATAGTGGCTGCTTGAGTTTTAAAGAAAGATGGCATATTGAGTAAATCAGGAAAATGATTTTTAAAAAAATTAAAATATAAATAATAATTAAACCTAATGTTGTAAGGAAATAGATAATTGGCTCTAAATAGAAGGTTTACCATTTTGAAAAAAATAAAAATATGATCAGGGATCAATGAACCCTTTAGCCGAATGTCCATTTGCAAGTATTTGTCAACCACATTGACTTTTTATTGTAACTTTTCCCTCATTTTTTCCTGTCAGTGGAAAACATAAAATTTCAAGTTTTATTCTGGTAAATATTTTTTTGTTGTTGCTAACAGATCTTTGATAATTTACGTCCCTCATATTGCTTTTTGTTTTCTTTATGAGACTCATATTAACTAGACTGTGGACCTCATGTACCAACTCTCTAATCTTCTTATGTTTCCTGTGTTATTACTGATCATTTAAAATTTTTGTTCTACTCTCTGACACTTGTCTCAAAGTTATTTTTTCACCCTACTATTTATTTTCAAGAAGTGTGACTCTCTTACTTTTATTTGCAAAAACTATTTTTCTCTATTTCTTATTTCTTACACCCTGTTCTTCCGTATAGATTCAATATTTTATATCCTCTTATAAATTTATAAATTATGTGGTTTTTTGTTTTCTTTTAAATATGTATTTATTTTTTAATGGCTGCACTGGGTCTTTGTTGCTGTGCGCGGGCTCTCTCTAGCTGCGGTGAGCAGGGGCTACTCTTCGTTGCGGTGCGCGGGCTTCTCATTGTGGTGGCTCCTCTTGTTGTGGAGCATGGGCTCTAGGCTCACGGGCTTCAGTAGTTGTGGCTCGCGGGCTCAGTAGTTGTGGCTCGCGGGCTCAGTAGTTGTGGCTCGCGGGCTCTAGAGCACAGGCTCAGTAGCTGTGGCGCACGGGCTTAGCTGCTCTGCGTCATGTGGGATCTTCCCGGACAAGGGATCGAACCCATGTTCCCTGAATTGACAGGCTGATTCTTAACCACTTTGCCACCAGGGAAGCCCAAATTATGCGTTTTTAAAGTTTTACTCTAATTTCTGTATTGTATCTATTTCCACTGACTTATTCTTTTAACAGTTTTTTTTTTAATCTCTATGTTTTAGGTGTTTAAGCTTTCTTCTAATGTCTGACAAAAAGTGACTTTCCATTTATATTTAAGGATAAAGCATTGAAAAGCTGATTGGAATGTCAATGTTTGTGACAGGGACTTATCAACTGGTGGGTTTCATTTTAACTGGTGTGTCAGGGATTTATCAACTTGTGGGGTTCTGGTGTTCTGTCGGGGACCTCCAAACAATAGGTTCTTTCTCTCTCTCTCGTGCGTGTGCATGCTGTGTGTGTGTGTGTGTGTGTGTGTGTGTGTGTGT
>NC_041227.1:129695438-129762152 GCF_002837175.3 Physeter macrocephalus
GCTCTGTGTGTGTGTGTGTGTGTGTGTGTGTGTGTGTGTTTTCCTGGAAAGAATCAAAACCTTTCTTCTGTGCATTTGCAGGTAGATGGTCCTCGATAACATATGCTTGAGTTGAGAGTCAGAAGGGGACTGAGAGTATTATTTTATCTGATGCACGAATTTTCCCTTGTCCTTCCTGGTTTCAGTTCATCACCTCTCACCAACATTTTACTATAGCTGCTCCCACAGCCTGGAGCTCTCTGGTTTGTTGCCTCCACAGAATCTTCTTTCTCTCATTTAGGTAGAGGATATAATATTGGGATCTGGCTGTTTCTTATACACACCTGCATCTAATTCTCCTGTTTTTACCCTCTTGCTCTATTGTCAACTCCTTTGATATTTCGTGACTCCAATTCCCGAGTTTTTCTGCAATGCTATGACATGAATTAGATCGATCCTCACTGATAACTTCTCCTGCAAAAGCCTCTAATTAGCATCTGAATTGATTTTGATTTCTTTATCCACTGTTTGTGAAATATACTCCTGAATTCTTGCTCATTGTACATTTATGTATTAGCTGTCCATTGCTGTGTAACAAAGGACCCTAGGCCCAGTTGATGAAAACAGCAAACACTGATCATATCTCACAGGTCCTGGGGTTCAGAGATCTGGGAGTGGCTGGGCTGGGTGGTGCTGGTTTGGGGTCTCCCATGAGATTGCTGTTAAGCTTTCATCTGGGGCTGCTGTCATCTGAAAGCTCAAATGGGTTGAACAACCCATTCCAAGTTCACTCACATAGTTGGAGGCAAACCTCTGTTCCTCGCTGACTATTGGCCAGAAGGTTCAGAGTCTCCCCACCTAAGTCTCTCCATTTGGCTGTTCACAATAGAATAGACTGTTTCAACAGAGTGAGAGATGGAAGAGAAAGAGGGAGAGGGAAAGACAGACGAGAGAGAGAGAGAGAGGCAATATTCTTCTAGAACATAATATCCGAGGTGACAGACTTCACGACTTCACTTTTGCCATATGATATTGGTCAAACAGACCAACCTTGGAACAATATGGGGAGACTGCACAGATTGTGAAGATCAGGAAGCAGGGATAATTGGAAACGATAATTGTAGGCTGACCTCCTCCATTTATGTCTTTTTTAGTCCTTTATTCTTTTTTTTTTTTTGATTAATTAATTAGTTTATTTTTTGGCTGCATTGGGTCTTCATTGCTGTGCGCAGGCTTTCTCTAGTTGCGGCGAGCGGGAGCTACTCTTCGTTGTGGTGCGCGGGCTTCTCATTGCAGTGGCTTCTCTTTGTTGCAGGGCACAGGCTCTAGGTACGTGGGCTCAGTAGTTGTGGCACATGGGCTTAGTTGCTCCGTGGCATGTGGGATCTTCCCGGACCAGGGCTCGAACCTGTGTCCCCTGCATTGGCAGGCGGATTCCCAACCACTGCGCCACCAGGGACGTCCCTCCTTTACTCTTATTTGTGGCGTTTTGGGAGGAAGAAATGATAAATATGTGGGTTCAATTGATCGTACGTAACCAGAAATATGCTGTAGTTTTTCAAAGTGGGACTTATTGAGGGAGATAGGTGGAGTCAGGTCATCAGAGGGGGAATATTGCCACAAGGTATGTTTTTTAGATCTGGGTCCATCTCCACAATGGAAAAATAACAAAAAACAAGAAAAAACCTTGAAATACCAAGCAGTCACAAATATAACCAAATTTATTCCATGCCAATTGAATTACTCCTAGAAATCTGACAGTTAGATACACATCCTACCTGCTATTCTAAAACCCTGACTAATACAGATGAAATTCTACCTGCAATTTCTATTAAAAGAATGCTGGGCATTTAAACCGAATTTTCTGGGACTCACTGTTTTCTGCATTTTTTACTTTTTATGTTGTTAAGAAGAAAGCTTTGGCCAGAGGCAATGGTCTGGAATGAGAACCTGATCTACAGATGCTTTTCTCAACGGTATGAAGAGAATATGTTCTTAATAATGCAAAAATTGCAAATTGATTGGGTCAGTCAGCCTTTTTTAAGGTTGGAACTAAGAATAATAGAAGGTATAATATTTGATGAAACCCATTTGTAACCATTTCACTTTCAGCAGTGGGATGGGTGACTAATGTAATAAATGCAAAATCTACATTTGGATTATATACAGTCTCCACAATGACAATTGTTATGCTGTCAAACTATCAACCCTTACACCTTTAGTTTTCATGCACCACATTTCCATTGATTTTCAAGAACTCAAATCACATTCAATGTGTGTTTCTGGCTGGCAAAATACCTACAATAGTGTTTTACAGTGGACAGGTTTTACTATTTTATGCTGCAGATGGAGAGATACATTTATAGAAAAAGTAACAGATCAACCTGGTTTTTAGTGAAACTAATTTATATGGTTGTCATGTGAAACTATTTATTTACAATTTTGATATATGTCACTGCATGATTCTCCCTGGGTCTTCTAAAGCTAAAAACACAGATGTAATTGTATTTGGTCCATTTCCACCAAAAAGTTTATTATTCTACTACTGTTCTTAATAATTTAGCAATCCATTCCCTAGCTATATAACATTTTACAGATACAAATACATGATTTATGCACACAGGGATGTTATATCAATATAAATCTTGACCTATGTGAAATATAGATAGGGTCACAGGCTTATCTAAGTATACAGAGGTTATCTGGATTAATAACTAATGCATTTCTTCCAGGGAATTCCAAATGGTCCTCAGTTGCTCATGACTCACTAATGTGATGGCTTAAATAGCCTCAAGAAAGAGGAAAATGTTGCCTATAATAAAGAAATTCCTTCTCAGTTTTAAATTTCAAAGTATAGCTTTAGCAGAGTCAGCAGGCTGAAAATGCTGATGACGTTTGCAAGAGTCTGGATCTTGAGAGATGAGCAAAACGTCTTTTAGTTACTCTATACACATCAAGAGCAAAAGCTGGTGTTGTCTTTACTGTTCCGTTCCTGGCTTTTGTGGCCTTTCACTTTTCAATAGATTTATTAGAAATTGAGATCAAATCTTTGGTGGAAGACTTCAAAATATCCTGAGAAACAGGACCTTCGCCATATCCCCAAATAATGCCATACAAAGTAGCCCCACCAACACACTGAACTCACTGTTTCCGTTTTAACAAAACTTGAATTAACCTGCAACATTTCTTCTCTTTATTTATCTATCCTACATTTAATCTTTACTGATACATTGTTAAAAGCAAATTAGTTTTGTGGATATTTGGAAATCTGCAGCCACATACTGTCAGAGGGTAATACCTCTTCTAGGCAGGTCCTCACAGGAAGAAAAGATACGCTCGAAAGGATTATGTGAAAAAGTATTATTGCCAGATCACTTGGCAGTTGTATTTTTGATTTTTTTGAGGCATCTACCTACTATTTTCCACTATGGCTGTACACATTTACATTCACTCCGGTTGTATGAGAAGGTCCCTTTTATTCACACACTACCGCATGACCCAGCAATCCCACTTCTGGGTGTGTATCCAAAAGAAATGACATCAGGACTGCAAAGAGATACCTGTGCTCCCATGTTCAGTGCATCATTATTCACAATAGCAAAGATATGGAAACAATTTAAGTGTTCATCAATGAATAATGGATAAAGAAAATGTGGGGGCTTCCCTGGTGGCGCAGTAGTTGAGAGTCCGCCTGCCGATGCAGGGGACGCGGGTTCGCGCCCCGGTCCGGGAGGATCCCACATGCCGCGGAGCGGCTGGGCCCGTGAGCCATGGCCGCCGGGCCTGCGCGTCCGGAGCCTGTGCTCCGCAGGGGGAGAGGTCACAGCAGTGAGAGGCCCGCGTAACCGCAAAAAAAAAAAAAGAAAAAGAAAATGTGGTACACATACACAATGGAATATTACTCAGTCTTTAAAAATAAGGAAATTGTACCATCTCCAACAATATGGATTAACTTGGGGGAGATTAGGCCAAGTGAAACAAACCAGACAGAGAAAGACAAATCCTGTATGATCTCAATTTTATGTGGGATCTGAAAACATCAAAGTCCCAGAAGCAGAGAGTAGAACCACGGTTGCCAAGGGCTTAGCGGTGGAGTGAAGGAAGTGGGGAGATGATGGTCAAAGGTCCAAACTTCCAGTTATAAAATGCATAAGTTCTAGAGATTGAATGTACGCCATGGTGACTATAGTTAATAATACTGTACTGTATCCTTGAAATTTGCTAAGATAGTAGATCTTAAGTGTTTTCATCACACACAAAACGGATAACTATATGAGATGATGAAAGTGTTAATTACCTTGATTGTGGTAATCATTTCACAATGTATACACACATCAAACCATCATGTTGTACATCTTAGATATACACAATCTTTATTTGTCAATTATATCTCAATCAAGCTAGAAAGAAAAGGGAGCATCTATTTACAGAGGTGTGGGAAAGGTGTCAGGGGCCACTGAAGGTTGCTGAAGTGTCCATGGATGAGCAATGCTTCGCAGTGGATCCCATCTCCAAGCCTGAAAGGGCAAAGCAAGAGCAGGGCATTGCCTGCACCTGGTAAGACCCATAGCCACAGCAGAGGGGTCACCCCTTAGGAGCTGTGGCCATAGGTAGAGGGACATAGATATCGCCAATATTGCAGCCCAGTTGAGAAGAATCAGAGAAACATGCCTGCCTCTCTCTTTCTGCCTTTCTTTTCCTGTCGGCGCTGTCCATTGACCAAACCCAACCTGAAACTAAAGATCCAAGGAGCTCAGGTACAGCCATACTGCAAGATCGGACTCCAGGTGCAGAAAGAGAGATAAGGGCAGAGACCGGAATCTAGTTGCAGAGAGAATAGCAGCACAGTAACTGGATTCTGGGTGGGGAAATGTTCTTCCTATTTTAAGCGTAAGAGCAACTGAGACGGAATAGCTCATTCACAAACCAGAAATAGACGATTCATTGAATAATTTCTAGGACATGACTGCATCCACTGTGACTGGGGTTTGCTACTTGGCATTTTGTTTTGTGGCCTTTTAATGGATGGGTGTATCTCAGAAGATTTGTATAAATTGCCTTTGGTCTGGGTGGTCAATGAAACATCAAACCAAAGGTTTGCACAACTCATCATATTAGTTTCTGGAAAATGGACAGATTTTTAAATTATGCTCATTCAGACAAAGGTTCAAAGGTTTTTGCTTGATTTGCCAGTGTGTCTTCAATGACAAAAAAGTGTTAACAGAATCTCTGTATTATCCCATTCCCCCTCCAACTATTTAATTAGGATTTACAAGTAAGTGGAAGCATCATATTTGAATACAAGCATTGATCAGAATGTATATTTTTATTTATTCACCTTTGCGCTTCTACAGTCTTCTATGGGGTAATTTTAATGTTATCAGAAAAATTAAAGAATTCAATCTCATTTAGTATAAGCCACATTTAAAGAATGTAGATTACATGTATTTGTGTGTCTTACTGATGACTGGGCAGTTTTGTTGCCTAAATAGGTGAAGGAAAAAATTAATAGCTTAAAAAGACAAACTAAAAGCAAATTAATTTGATTTTCTGCTTGGTTTCCTGAATGATATAATATCTCCAATACCTTTTAGGACAGTACTTTTGTTAAAAATAAACTTGGGGTACCCAAGTTACATAAAAATAGTGGTTAGATAGCAGAAAACAATTAGAGGTTAAGCATGTCAACCCACTATTTCACAAATATGTTACAGGGTCTGCTTTAACTTCTCTTAGAAACAGGTCTAATATCTTTTTAATAGACCAAGCCATGTTATAGCAGATGTTTATATCACTGATACTTGGAGGTATATGTTTTGAGCCATACAAAGTTTTAATGTATGTAATAACAAAATTGGTTATATAATTAGGTGCCAATATAATTTTATCATTCCCCGCAAATTTTTCTGAGCTGTTTGGTAGCTAAATTATCAGAACACTGAGCTACCTGGTGGCATTCGGCCGTAAGTCCCTGGAATTCTGGATCATTCCTTTCATTTTTACTTCAAAATTCCCCATTAAGTCCTAGAGTGCTAATTTGTATCCACAGCTAGAGATAAAGCATCCCAAATCCTCATGTTATTCAAACTTCCTGTGCCACAGTTTAAATAGTAAGAGATGATGCCTGCATGAGTCACTTGTATGTGTCTACTAGTGATTTTTCTCCCACGATTTCAATCATTTTAACATCCTTTTTTGTGTGAAATAGCTAACTCAACACTGATTCTGTACTAAAATATACTATCTATGACAGTTTTGAAAAATATATGAATTCCACAGAGATTTGTTTAAAATCCTATAAAAATAATTGCCTCTTATTAAAAACATTGAAGGAGTTTGACTGTTTGGGCAGAGATGAAGTAAGGGAGCTGAAATTCTATAATGGGATGAGGATTCAATAAAATGTTATCTCAAACTAACAGACTCTGGCAACTTTTCTTTTCTTTCTGCAAATTCCGTCTGTGGCAGCACTGCAATTAGGCTAAATAGGTGTCCTTTGCAATAATGGTCATGATGGTACCATGACAGATGGCATGCCACTGGGACCAGGGCACTCTCCCTGGTCAGGCGCATGAAATTTCAACTCTGTCTCCCTTTGTCTACTAAGGCTAAGTTCTCAGTAGTCTTTATTTTCCTTCTTCTTTTTTTTTTTTTTTTTTAAACATATGCCACAATCATCTAGGTCAGGGGTTGGCAAACCTTTTCGGTAAAGCACCAGACAGTAAATATTTTTGGCTTTGTGTCCAGATGGTCCCTGCTGCATCTACTTTGCTCGTGAAAGCCACCGTAGACAATCCATAAATGAATGAGCCTAGCTGGTTTTCAATAAAACTTTATTTACAAAAACAGGAAAAGGATCAAAATGGCCTGGAGTCTGTAGTTTGCCAATTCTTGGTACCACATCACCTTTATCCAAAGTGTTGAGAATACAGAGAACTAGCTTTTTCATGGAGGTAAAACCGCTCTTAACTGCCTTTGAAAACTAAAATAAGTAGATTATGACTACGTGGAAGCATGTAAGCTCTTAGGAAGAGGTCTTAAAATGTTCTTCAATTAGCATCTGCCTAGTGGAAGAAACTTTAGAAAAGCTTTCTGGCTGTATCCATGTATGCTACTGCTAAGCTTTGCCAACATCTTACACGTTTGGAACATCCCCTAGTGGTTTCTGGGTATCTTGCGTCTTAATCATCTCCTCTTATATTACATTATTTTTGATCCAGTCCCAAATCTCCATCCTGTTTACATTATAGCAAAACAAGAAAACACTTTAATTTAGGAAATTGTTAGGGTTTTGTATTTGGCCTTCACAGAGATGAACAAGAGTTTGCAACAATGCAAGTTTATGGTGTCTTAATATGAAAAATAATTAACTCCTATGCTAGGTTTACTCTTTTCTGACATGTCTATTTTTCATGTATTTGAAAAGAAAATGGAAATTAAAAGTCCCATTCCAGAACAACAAATCGTATCATCTTGGGCCGTCTGCTGAGTGTGTCTGAAACATGATGCTCTTATCTGTGAGATGGGGATAATAAGTTACTTTGACGAAGTGTAAGTGAATTTCACATGTAAAGAGCTTAGAAACATTATTTGCATGCAGGTAGTTAAATAAGTAGGTGCTAATATATTTAACTGGCTAAAGAAAGACTGATGTATCATCGATGACATCATCACGTGACATTCTGTTTCATGATTCAAACAAGTAAAGGAAGAAATGTATGACATTATGCCCCTAGAGAATATAATTCAATAGAAGTCATGTCATATCAATCATGAGCAAAATTGAAGACACAAATTAGGGGTAAAACTTTTAACTTCTGAATTGCTGGTAGGTAGGTGGTTCATGATAGGACATATTATGGGAAAGGATGTTATAAGCCTTTCTTTGACTAACATGTCTATTAACTCACACTGTCACCAGAAATAAAGGCTTTGCATATTGCAGCACAAGTTTTCTCATAGTAGACAGTTATTCACTTATAGGAACACCTTCATTGACTTGTTCGAGACCTCCTCCTCACCAGCATCCGCAGAAATAAACAGAGGCAGGTGACTCAGTGCATTTCTCAGCATCGTGTGTGAATCACTGCTTACCCTCTTCACTGCAGTGGATGCGGCACAGTGACAATTTGGATGAAAGTTTGGGCAGTGGCTGTTTGTGCCACCGAGTGTCTCATTCACATTTTTGACAAGGAATTTCCTTCAGGGTTACTGGTTGTTTTGTCCTAATGCATTGCAGTTTACCTTTTTTGGCATTTATGTTTTGGAGGTAATTTTGAGCGGGAGAGTCTTGAAACCATTTGACGGTGGTAGAAAATTGCTCAGAGCACTATGAAAATATCATTGAGACCATGTGGTTTTTTAAAAACTCTTTTGCACTATACTCTGTTTCCCAATTATTTCCAGCTGTGTCTAGCCACTAAGCGTACCTTCACAGCCTGACTTAAAAAAAAATAGTTGTGAAGTGCCATTATTCGTTTATTTGTTCAAGTGAGTGTCAAATGTCGGGTAGAGGTGGATTCAGTTCTACGCAGGGTTATCGCCACTCCTTCTCCTGGAACTGCATGCCTCCCTGTTTTTCCTGATTTTATATTTCGGAGTAGGAAGTGAAAATAGGAAGAAGTCTTCATTCTTACCCCATTCATGTATTCTTTGCAAATACAGATAGGAATGTAATTTCAGTTAGACTACCTGTGACAAAAGGGATGCTTTGTAAAAATGAAAATCCATAATTAAATAAAGTATATTAACCTCCAGTTGGGATCCTTACTTTTCTGAGTCATTAACAGCATTGATTTGCCAAGGAGTCATATAATAGATGTACTGCCTACCTGACGTACTTAACATAAATTTGTTAATCAGTAATTTGTGTTGTTTGCCATTCTATCTACTTTCTTTAAAAGTATTCTAAAACTTAGACATCTATTTCACAGAGCTTTGCACCCTTTTCCCCTCCATATGGCAACTGGCCAAAGGTAACCTTCATTCAGTCAAATTCTGATACAGGGAACCTTCTTCAGGACACTGATGAAATGTACAAGTACCAAGAATACAGCATGGTTACCTATTCCCGGGGTTGATATTGAGAGTATTTAAGAACTGATAGAGCATATGGGCAACAGCCAATCGGAAGCAGATGCTCTGTCCAATCAGAATGGACACCAGCCACAAACACCAGCCCAGCCCAACAGGTGCTCCCCAGCTGCCAGGCAGCCTTGCCCATTCCCACGGGAGGTCTGCAGCTGCTTTCAGTCCAAGGACATTAGCAAGGGACAGAGAATACGTAGTAATGTACAGTAAGTCCCCTACATACGAGTTCCGTTCTGAGAGCACGTTCGTAAGCCAATTTGTTTGTAAGTCCAACAAAGTTAGCCTAGGTACCCAACTAGCACGATCGGCTATCTAGGGCTGTACTGTAATAGGTTTATAATACTTTTCACACAAATAATACATAAAAAACAAACACAAAAAATAAAATATTTTTCATCTTACAGTACAGTACCTTGAAAAGTACAGTAGTACAGCACAACAGCTGGCATCCAGGGGCTGGCATCGAGTGAACAGGCAAGAAGAGTTACTGACTGGAGGAGGGGGGGTGGGAGATGGTAGAGCTGAAGGATCGTCAGCAACAGGAGACGGAGGGCAAGTGCAATTTCACTCGTGCCTGACGTGGATGGCATGCTCGTTCGCATCTTTGAAAGTTTGCAACTGGAAGGTTCGTGTGTAGGGGACTTACTGTATCTTCTCTGGGACTTGATTTTGTCAACATCTCTTTATGCTTCATTTAGTCCTATTTTAACGAAAGATGTGAAGGCATTCCCATAGAACCAAGACCCTTTAATGTCCTAATTCTAAGGAGAATCTGAGTCATAAATTGATGCTGTGCAGTATTCCGAGGGAAAAAGATGCTCCCTATTCTCAACGTGGAACAGGTTCTGATATTTAGAGACAGAATGGAGGGATCTTTAAGATGATCAGCTTCACTTGGAATTAGGTCTTCGAGGTGACTTCATCACTTTGTTTAAGGCTGGTTTCAAAAACAACACAAACCTACAACATCTAAAGGTTAAAAATGCATTCTGAAGAGAACCACAGATCTTTTTAAAATTATCTGTGCCTCTGCTCCCCTCTGTTAGTGAAAATATCAATAATAGAGGCCTATCCACATTAAATAATGGCCCACATAAGTACGTGAGTACATGCACACACGGTATGTATTTTTATACACATACGAGTGAAGCCTACACATAATTCAGTATGTTATTTCTTTAAATTTAGTTTCAGTTCTAACAGACAATTCTATATGGTGCAGAAAATAACATTCATCCCTGATGATAAATTTAGTAACCAAAAGTTGGCAGAATATTAATAGATGCTAGAAGTCATTGCTCTCCGGCAACCACTAAAAACATGTTCTCTGTTATAAACACTTGAACAAGGTTTAAATTTGGTAGATTATTTATAAAATGAGAGCTTTCCAGACATTCCTCCCCGACATTCGAGGAGGATGGCCATGTCTTCCATCTTCTGTATCCTTGGAGATGTATAATGTGCTATAAGCATGTCTCTTAAATGCCAGATATGCCAGGAAAGCATAAGTACATCTTTCTAGTTGGACATTCCACAAATCATAGTCAAATGACCCATTCATTCATTCTTTTGCTTATTCATCTCACAAATTTTACTCAGTGTTGGCACTGAGTCAGAGGATCCTGATGCTACTTGGATAAAGACAAACTCACCCCTGTCTTCTAGAAGCATGTACTCTAGAGGTAAAGGCAAAACAAGTGTAAATAAAAATTAATATACATGGAAATGTATGCCATGATTGCAATAAGAAGAAGATGCTATGTGAGTACAAAGAAAGAGAAGCTTAAGTGTTTTAGGGTGGCCAGGAAGAGAGTCATTTTCACCTAAGGAGGTCATTCTGAGACAGAAAAAATAGCCCAGCCATCAGGTGAGTGAGCAAAATTAGCTTAGAGTCCAGGGATACATTTTTTTTTTTCCTTACACAGGGGAACAGTAGATTAGGGTTTAAATCAAAGAGCCCATAGAATATCAGTCAGTAAGGCAGGACCAGAGCAAACTTGTGAAGTCCATGGACTGTGTCCTTGACTTACATGCTTTCAAATACCCCCTCCTAACTTCTCAAGGCCTCCATCTCTTTGCCACTCCCATCTTAGTCTTAAAGATGCAAATTCAATCTATCCAGTTTTTTCCCTTTATATTTAATTCACATGAAAATATACTCCAGGGAAAGCTTTCACGTTTACCATTCCAACATTTTCATAAGGATTCATGGGAATGTTATTTCTAATCCTGGAATTCCAGGTGCTAAGAGGTTGGCTTTTAAGGAAAGAAATAAGATAATGAATAGTTATGATAGTTTATACACACACACATAAACTACTCTGTTACATAATATGTATACATAGTCTATAACACACCCATATATATGACTTATTATAATACAAAGTCGCTGATTTAGCATTACAACCCAGAACTTACGTCATGCAAAGGGCTTTGAAAGCAAGCACGTTTTCTCACATAGAAAATGTCCATTTATTCCATTTTATTTCAGAGCTCCCAACTGTTTAAAAGAAAATTAAACATAGCAAAAATTGCTGTCAAATACTCCAGAGGGGCCTCTGATTCTTTTCTCTTTTGGTTATGCTGCACAATTTCAACAAGCACTTTTCAGAAAATGGGCGGAGCGGAAACTTTGAACTCGGTGGAAGACAGACACAGAATGTCTCAAGCACTCTAATTGTTTTTCTGGGAAATTTAGTAATTATATAGAAGTTCTGTTTATTTTAATGGCTTCTTATCACCACATGCAACTCACTTAATGACCACATTTTCTCAAGGGACGTCCATGACATCATTGAGTAGCCCCAGTGTTTCCTGATACTTTAAAATTCTGTCCCAGCCAATTTTCAGCATTGCTGAGGATTGTGAGATTCCTGGGGTGGTCTCACAAAGCTCCCTTATCTACATGCATGAAGATATATGTACATATAGATACACAATATAGAGCACTGAAAAATACATCATACAAAGTATAAAATAAAACATTATGTTTTATATATATATAGTTATAGTTTGCAATGCAATGGTGCGGGGGGGTGAAGGTTGGGCTTGTCTGGAATCACTGTAGGATCTAGAAAGCCTGAGTGGTTGCTTCTCCACTTCTCCTGAGTGGCTGATGGGAATAAAGAATGTGCCCGTAAAAATGACATTAAGCCATAGACTTTGCACTGTGCCCGGCAAAAGTTTGGCGTGCAACAAGAGTCTACTATAATTCGAGAAGATACATGCACCCCTATGCTCATAGCAGCACTATTCACAATAGCCAAGACATGGAAGCAACCTCAATGTCCATCGACAGATGAATGGATAAAGAAGATGTGGTACATATATCCAATGGAATATTACTCAGCCCTAAAAAAGAATGAAATAACGCCATTTGCGGCAACATGGATGGACCTAGACATTATCATGCTAAGTGAAGTAAGTCAGACGGACAAAGACAAATCTCATATGATATCACTTATATGTGGAATCTAAAAAAAGGATACAAATGAACTTATTTACAAAACAGAAACAGACTCACAGACTTTGAAAACGAACTTATGGTCACCGAAGGTGGGGGCGGGGGATAAATTAAGAGTTTGGGATTAACATATACGCACTAATATATATGAACTAGATAATAGATAATCAACAAGGACCTACTGTAGAGCACAGGGAACTCTACTCAATATTCTGTCATAACCTATATGGGAAAAGAATGGGAAAAAAGAACTGATATATGTAGATATGTAACTGGATCGCTTTGCTGTACCCCTGAAACTAACACAACATTGTAAATTAACTGTACTCCAACATAAAATAAAAATTAAATTTAAAAAGTCTCTCTAGTGAGTGAATGAATGGTGAAGGAAGGATTGAATAAACTAGTCACTGAATCTATGAATGAATGCCTGAGGAGATGTTGATTTATCAGATATCAGAGTGGTGAAGGTACACAAACAGTCTCAGAATCTTAGCAAGTGCCCTGCGTCAGGACTTCTCTAAGTAACGACTTGTCATCCTTCTCCGGAGGCATTTTCACCAACTATTTTTGCCATTCAAAGTTTGATCCCAAGAGAATGATATCTGGTGCGATGGCCTCTTAGAGGGATTTGGAGGCATACGGGGAACAGAGAAACATTTTAACTACATTTAAGTCACATTTGGCCGCTTATTCCTCAGCTTTCAAAGAATATACCACTAGATTCCCTTTAAGTAGACGAAAACTGCTCTGTGAAAAGCAGAAATCAAATCCCTGTCCGCCAGAGATGTCTATTTCCCTGCGGCTCTTCACGGGGCTTTTACCTTCCTACCTGCCTGGCCACATGCACTTTTCCTAAAATGAGGAGGTGATGGATCCGAGATCCCATCCAGAAGCAACCTGGGCTGGGGGTTCGGGCCGAGAGGTCCTTTGAGGTGGCGACTGTGGAACTTTGACCTTGGGCACAATGTACAGCCCAGCCTTAGTGATTTTCTCATTTCCACTGAAAGCGCTGGCCCGCCTGTGATGGGAATATCAAGTGTTACCAGGGCTGCTGCAGCTGTGATCCATTATTTCCAGTGGCAGTGGAAATCCATTGAGAGATCTCCCGGGAGACTGTGCAAAATGCGGTGGTGGGTTGAATATTAACCCTTGCCACCCGCTGTAGCTAAGACTTCCGGCAAAGACCAAATTTTACTGGTCAGCAGCTGCCAACTTTCAGAAAAAAAACAGACTTCATCGCAGGCAAACTCGATTCTGAGATGGAAAACGAGGGCCTTCTAATGCAACACTAGGCCCCTTGGAAGCCTTTTGTCTGCCTTTGACAGTTTCACACCCCACTGTGTCTGTTTCATAGGGGTCTACAAAGCTTTCTAGGAGAGGAAACCCTCTGATGAGGAATTCGGCGCAACTCTGACCCACCAAATGCCTTTTTCTTTTACAGTTCAATAGGCACCTTAAAAAAGAAAGGAAAGAAAAAAACTTTATTACATTACCAGGCACTCTTACATTTTATTTCTATAGCTTTTTTTTTTTTTTTTTGCCCTTACTTAATTTGAAATGTCTCTATTATTTTGTTTCATTTATTTTTAGGGAAATTGGCATCCTAGACCCCTGTTTAGAGTTTCCTCTTTAAGGGGAACATTTGTAAAGGGAATGATAAAGTCCTGAAAAACACACAGAAGTAACAAATGGAAGAATGAGTCTGCTCAGACTCTTCACGAGGCTAAGTCATTTCAGGCTTTTGATGCTCTTGTAGTTCTATGAATTTGTATGTCAGGTCAGCATGTTGGTCAAAGGCTACCTAGTTCCATTTTGACATAATTTCTGCAATTAACTACTAGACATTGTCTTATGATCTGAAAAGTGAGCTTAAAGCAGGGGTTCCCAACATTGGCGCTATGACATTTGGGGCTGGATAATTCTGTGTTATACAGGGGATCGTCCTGTTTATTGTAGGATGTTTTGCATCATCCTTGGTCTCTACCCACTAGATGCCAGAAGCACCCCTTTCCCCAGGTGTGACAACCAAAAACATCTCCAGACTTTGCCAACTGTCACTTGGGAGTAAAACCATCCCAGGTTGAGAACCACTGGTTTAGAAGAAATGGTTTGAGGGAAAGAGCATAGCACATTTCTTTTAAAAATCCAGAAACTACATCCTTAGAGCCTAAGATATTCCACTCTCGGGATCTAAATCCCTCGTCACAGATCCTTAATTGTTCTGATTCCTGCCTAGTCTTCACTCTGTTCTTGTTCTCCCCTTTGGCGGACTTCAAAGAGAAACAGCCTCGGTCCCTTTCCTCACCTATTGACTTGAAATCTTCAGGTGGTCCCCAGCTTGGCTTTTCATTTTCATTTAGAATTAATACCTTCCACACTGTAACTTAGCTCCCAGCTGCAGGTTAACTCTAGTGCAGACTCATACTCTCTCGTGCTCTGCTGTCCTGAGAAGCATCATGTAGAACAGAGGGAGAGCACTGATTACGCAGGAGTCACCAATAAGTTGCTACCCCTTCCTCACAGGACAGAAACAGACGAGGCCATTCCAAGCATCTGGTATAGACTGCCATCAGCAGCAAGAGAGCTTGTCCCTATCCTTGTCAATCAGTAAAGCGTTCTCATACACTGACTTAATTCTTATTCTGGGGAAAGCTCATCTTGGTTCCACCCCACTGTCCGTCTCTACAGATCGGTTGCCCTTCAAGCCGAAGTTACTCCTACCAGCTAGCACTGTTTCTACCCAGTTTTAGATTTAGCTTGCTCTGGGACTAGAGTTCCTCAAAACTGCTTTCTCAAAGATCCTGTATTCCCACAAGAACATAACATTGTTAAACAGCAATTTCAGCTGAAAGTTAACAAGGTTTTAAGGTAGTTAAAAAACTGTGAAAGCCCGACTCCCAGTGTGAAATACAAAACCTGTGAAATTCAAATATGCGGGAACGCTTTCATTCACTCAGAGCTATGATTAAGGCTGAAAATGTTTTCTTTGTTTAAAAAAGAAATCCATAGGCCAGAGTGTAAAGAAATGTAGGATTCTAAAAGTTGTTATTTATTTTTTCTCAGACTAATCATGAGCTGAAAATAGTTCAATGTATATATAGTTGGGTGTTTTCTTTTGTATGCTCTCTCTATATACTCTTTGTATTTTCTCTCTCTCTCTCTAGATAGATAGATATGCACATATATGTGTATATATGCATGTATATTATACTTATCTGTGATGTATTTATATATGAAGTGTAGTTTAGGCCATCACTTAGAAACACAAATCAAAAGACTTCAGTAGGCTACACAAACATATCATCTGATGGTGGAGTGAGCTGAGTATACATCAAAAACCAGGATTTAGTTCTCCACTGGCTATGGGACAGCGGTCTAGTAACTTTACCAATATTGTATCAGTATTTCAGCCAATTCTAAATTTTCTCTCATATAATGTTAGAATATGAATGCCATAATATCTCTACCTACTCCAAAAATCATTAAAAGGCCTTTTAAAACTGCAAGGTATATAAAATATATAGAAATAGATATTTATATAGTTATATACCTGGATACACTAAGTGTTTACAAAGTTTGTTAGGGCAACTACTATTTGAAATGAATTCTGTACTCATTCTGTATGTGTGTCAAATATACAGTTAGTTTACAGTGAAGAAGTTTTTTATATCAATGTGTTAAAATGAATCCACATACAGCTGTTTGGAAACTAGGATTTAAGGGGTGTAGGGTAAGGTGGAAAACAAGAAGACTTTTCCTTAATATTAGGTGCCCCCAGCTTTGTAAGATGTTTAAGTTTTGTGTACCTAGCATTTTAATTTAGTTACTAAAAGTATGATTCTGAATGATGTAATGAAGTGTCCAGTTTATCATTTGAGTTTTGTAGAGTAGCAGAAAAAAATACCTGAAAATATTTTTCGGTACATGAATATTGAATATTGATAAAATGGTATTCGTTCTATGTTACCTTAACAAAAGGATCAACAGAGTTTTATTATACACAAAAGCATTCATCTGTAAAATTTAGTTTTTAATATACATTGCTTTATAAAGTGAGAGGCACAAACTTTTCCTTATTCATGTTGTTAAAATAGAGTCATCAAAACATTTATCTCATCCCTAAAAACCTACAGTCAATGTTCTTCTTTATCTTTCATAGCACCGTGATTACAGTTACTGTTTATTTAGACTTGTGAGGATAGACTTGTGAGGAATCTAATTTAAAAGACAACAGAACTTTCAACTCCAAAGACTTGGAATTAATATCATTGAATTCTTTTGACTTGGAATCAATTTTCAATTCCGGGACTATACAAAAGCATCAGATAAATCACTGATCTACAGGGAAAGAGTAAATGAATTATGGTAAATCTACATAATGTAATAGTTCATAGCCTTTTTTCTTTTTTTTTTTTTTTGGCCATGCTGCCACTTGCAGGATCTTAATTCCCTGACCAGGGATGGAACCTGGGCCCTCGGCAGTGAATCTGCAGAGTCCTAACCACGGGACCGCCAGGGAGTTCCCAGTTCATAGCCATTTAAAATCAGACAGTGATTCAACAAGGACCTACTGTATAGCACACGGAACTATATTAATTATCTTGTAATAACCTATAATGGAAAAGAATCTGAGAAAGAATGGATATATGTATATGCATAACTGAATCACTTTGCTGTACACCTGAAACTAACACAACATTGTAAGTCAACTATACGTCAATAAAAAAAGTCAAATACTTCAAAAAAATCATATATTGATAACCTAAAGACCTGAGAAAGTCTTCAAAGCATGTTAGGCAAATTACAAAATTCTATAACTGGTATAAGCCAATGTTATTAAATATATTTGTATATATATGTATACACACAATGTTATTAAATATAATGTATATATACATATACCCACAAATATTAAATATACATGTGTATATATATGTATATACACATACTATATGTGAAATATATATTGATAATGTGTGAAAAATATATATTGACATACATGAAATATATATATAGTTGATGTGCACATATGTGGAAAAAATTATTGCTCATAGTATATATCTGAGAGGTAGAAGTATGGGTCATTTTAAATTTATTTTACATCAGTATTTATATTTTCTAAATGCTCTGCAATCAATGATTATATTTCACAATGAGAAAAAGATGTTTTAAATAAAATACTCTAATCTTAAAAATTATGAAGAAAAAAGATTTAATTAGAACATAAGAAAAACCCGGATTTGAGGTATCAATTCTAGAACAGATTGAATATGAAAGTAATGTATATATTTCTGCCTGCAAGTGTGTTTTGAAGAGTTTAAGTGGAAACTCAATTTGAAAACAAATAAAAAAGGACACACAAACACAGACACACACAAAAGAATTCTGGCGAATTAAGGGAATAAAGAGGAGAAAATATTAAAATGCTTCTTAAAATCATATGTTTTGGTATATAACGTTTTCCCAAAGAGTTTAATTTCTTTTATAGATGTTCAAGTCAGGACAAAAAGGTTTCATTTTCTACTAAAACGGATGTATTTTATTCAAAGATCCAGGACTTTAAGGTACATGGAGAATCAGACATGTAAAATTATTATTTCTATATCTATTTAGGTGAGGTAAAATGTTCACCGCTTTACATGCACTTCACTGGCAAAAATAATTAGATCTTTTCCGTTTTTCAAAATTGTTTAAATGTTACATAAAAACATACAAACTCACTGAAAAATATTGATAAAAAAGTCCAATGACATTTCTTCGAGTTATAGAGATAATGAACACAAATTGTCTCATTTGAAAGGCTTTTGTTTGCTAACTAGCTTTTTGTTTAAGTGTAATTTTTATAGGATTAATGTTTGGGGGTTAAGTTGCAGACTCTTTGGGAATATTGCCCTTACTAGTCTCTGATTTTTTTTTTTTTTAATCATTAATGAATCCAAAAAGTAGACGTGGGGAGGAGGGGCCACATATGGTGTCAATACACTTTAATTAAGTGCAATAATTCCCCTTTTCCTGAGGTAGCTGTGTTAAGACAGATTTCTCTTCAGAGATTTACATTCTGGGGATCTAGTGTTCAGCATTGCAATCACGTTCATCTGTGGAATTCCACTGCCCTCTGTTGGATTACGGTGAAAGTTCAGATGGATTCCCATCTCAGATCAGAAACGCGGGGTTCAGTTTCTTAGTTTTTGGTATTTTCAGCTCAATATAAATCTTCTGAGCATAAGATATTTTTTAAAATTGTGGAGTTAAAAAAAAGGCTGATTAACTTCCTGACAGGCAAACTTCATTCAAAAACGTCTCTTTATATCTTGAAAATCAATCAGCTTAGATTTTCATCTATTTACATGTAAATAATATTTATAAAAGGGTTTGCCTACTAAGTCAGAATGAAAGCCCTTTTTCAAAAATGCCTCTGAAATATGGCAATGTCATTTTCTTTCTCTCTTAGGAGCCAAATAGAAAATATGACATTGTAGGAAAACTAATTATAATGCCACAGTATTATTATATTTTAATTCTTTATCTAGAAGGGAGACTGAATTCTTTGGAAAATGAAAAGTCATTAAAATCTGCAATTTATTTTTGAGTGGGTTCCAATGATAAATTTCCCAACATTGACCCTTGTTTCATTGAGGAACTTCAGAGACGGATGCCTTTGATCTGAGAAGCAGATGGTGTTCTGCATGCTTCTAGCACAAATCCTCCGCAAATATACAACAAGAAGTGACCTGGAAAAGTCACCTCAGAGAAGAGGAAAGAAGTGACCAGAGGCAGACTCAAAAGGGCTCAAAGCTATCTGGCTGGAAGTATTGTTACTGATTGGATGTCAGCTTTTAATTCGTTGGATGGTGTTTTCAGCCAAAATTTGAAAATCTCTCCTCCCTTTTCAACATCTGGTTTAGCCATTCCTTGAGAGACAAAACAGCCCTTTCTCTCTCATCCCATCTATTAAAAAGTACCTAGGTCCTGAGACAGAAATGAATGGCCATGTCAGAACTGAATAGTTCTACTCCAGAATTCTGCTAGAAATAAGTCCTAATGTCCTCAAACCAAAATATTACAGTAGGACAATCTTCGACAGAGCAATTGATGGGAAATTAGCGTGGTTTCCTGTTCTATCCCATGAAGTCATTTGTCACATCAAAATACATGAAATATTATGATCAGTTCAATTTATTTCTTTATTTAACGAACAAAATAATAATTTAAGCTCCCATATTTGATCCCGTCATGGCTGCTAAATGTTTTAATTTATAATAAATTGTTTTTACCTGTTTTTCTGTAAAGTATTTTCAAACAGTATTTACCACATTAAATATACAAGGAGATCTGAGCTTGGATTTATTCATAATGCTTAAATGTTGCAATGTACGTGTAAGTATTTATGATGACACTTGTATTTTAATTATAAAGAATTCTTTTAAAGCTTAGTCATTGTATGCCTCTTTTATCAGTGCAAAATTTCCTAAAATAATCAAAGCTTTTTCAATAATATGAAATCTTGGTCTGAAAGACTAGTTTCACATCTATTTTTTTCTTTTTTAGTCCGTCATTTAACTGAAATACAACAAAGAAGAAAAAAATGAGAATAGCAAAAATATATTTATGTGTGTAAGTTGTTAGTTATCTGTCATATGATCAATGTTCACCCGTACCTCTCTCATTTACCATACTTGGAGCTAATATACTTGAAGCTATATATAAGTATAATTGACCTATCATATACAAGTATCATCATTGTCAGAGGAAAAGAATACTGATATATTTACTTTAAAAAAAAAAGCTAAACACTAAGTTGTGAATGATCATATAGATTACTCTGTGCCTCTACAAGCATATGCCTTTCATAAACATGGATAATGATGTCGATATGTATATTGAGACATTGTCAATAATATTACGTAAGTTGTAAAAATGTCTAACCCTGTGTGTAATTTTAAATATTCATTATTATAGGGATTGACAATTACTCTAAAGGTGATCAAATTGGCTTAAACACAAGAGTATTATTGTTCAAAAATGTGTGAGATCAGAATTCATTAATATTCTGAAAATATTTTCACAGAGACTCTGAAGTTTACCTAAATCATCTTTGTTTAAAATCAAACTTGCTGTCCAATGGAAAAGCACATTATTTGGTGTCTGTTGTAAAAACAGATTAGGAGAAAACACGTTGATAAAACGTTTCCAAGATCTCTAATAATTATTAAAGAAAGAAGATAAATATTTTTTTCTATAATCTAGAAGTCATTTTTGGGCAAGTGGTTTTCTCCACATCTAACATAGTGTTCTGTAAACTATAACAGTGTATTCTAACGATACAGTCAAGACTTCACAGGCTAGGAAGGAGCAGAGATGCCTGCATTCCTGACTTTTCACCACTTTGTAGGCATATGCTTCACATAACGATGAATTCCGAGGAAATTTTGATCGAGCTGCCACGCAGAAGAGTGAGGTTAGGATGTAAGAGTTTTTACCTTCTCCTTCTAGTTTCTCATCCTCCTATTCTAGAGCTACGTCTAAATATTATCCTATTGCTATAAACTTCATCCTACGTGCTGAAGGCACTTGATAATAACTCATTGTCCACAATACTGCTTATCCATTCCTTTCAGGAGTTAAAGGGTATAAGAGTAGAGTGCTACTTTACTAATTCCTGTAAAAACAGGGAAATTTCTGTGCTGTGCTGTCCCTAAAGCTGATTGGGGTCATTTTCTTTCTTGCCCTCTTTGTTCTTAGTCTTGTGAGCACATGAATTCTCAGAATCACAACTACGTTAGTGCTATCTAGATCCATGCTGTTTCCAAGTAAATTTGAACCCAAGCAGATAATGAGAACATAATCCTAAAAATTCTCTTCTTTAATTTCAGTCAAGACAGATGGTGAATTTTCTAAAGGAACTTTCTGAAACCAAGTCTTTCGAGTCTACTGTATTCCAGACATTGCATTTGGCCCTTTATAGCATCATCTCACATGATCTTGTTGATAGTTCAGTACGTCATTATCATTATTTCCATTTCACACGTGAAGAAACTGAGGTTTACATGGAGGAGGTGACTTGCCAAGGAAAACACAGCAGTCTTCAGACATAGCCTTTTTCCACCGCAACCTTCTCACTGCCCTTATCTTCCTCTATTTTTCCCACTTTCTCACCAAAATAACTCACTGAATTATTTTACTAAGCAAAATTTTAGACCTTGAAGAGAACGGATATACCCCTTATATAGATACGAAATACAAATTTAGTAGGAAAAGAGTGAGTTCTTATAAGTAGGATTCCAAGAATGCATTGCTGTCTAGCCAGATTAAACACGAAGCCTTCCAAATTTATGTCTTCACTCGGCCCTATGTATTGGCATCAACGTCTCTGGACTATAAAGAAGTTATCATGAGTCCTGTCATCTTTCCTAACTCATGACATGTCTACTCTTGTTTCAAAAAAACAAAAACAACAAACCTTATGAGCACCATATTCACCTATATTGCTCTGGCATCCTTAGAAATCTTAACATCACCCTGAATCATTTCTGGATACTGAGTGTAAATGAGTTATGTTTACTACTCCACTTTTTTTTTTTTTGAGCTGCATTGAACCACTAGTGTAATCACTTTTTGCCAGCTTTTCATAGAGCCCCAGGTGGGGTGAGGTTGTGGACCCTGAAATCTGATGGAAGATATCTTCTTGTACCTAGAGACTTGGAAACAATTCTTTAGCTTCCTGTTTCTAAGACATCATCTATTGCTCCTTTCTGCTCCCTGATAAGTTTCTGTCTCCTGACTGAGAAATAAAATTAATCCTCAGTTCAATGGAAGAACAGTGATGGCTGGGGTTTACCAGGTGATCAAGTGCCTTTTATTCAACCCCAAAGACTTCCCTCAGTTCTCTGATGGCCTTCTCCTGAGGCAGAGATGGAGGACGATGCTTTTCCACAGGTCCCTGATTTATACCCTCATGACACATACTATTTAAACAATTAAATCTATGTATCATGTAATTGTAACTGCTACAGTAGCAGACTATTATTTTGCAAACTTTAATTTTTAAATGGGTCGTTATTTGAAAGGGCAGGAAACTTTGTTTGTGAGGGCTGATTTCAAACAGCAGATTTATTCAAATTTACAAGAATTTGGGTATAATTCCTCCTAATATTTTCACCTCCATCTTTTTACACAGGACATACTGAAGACCATTAAAAGAATTTTTTAACCTATAAGTTTATTATAAAATATCTTCTTACTGGATAATATCTCAAAAGTACTTATAATTTAACAATACGTTGTACAATTTGTAAAACCTGAATTATTTGGGATTCATTTGCCTTAAGTTTGATTCTTTACAAGACAAGGCATTCAAAGTTACCTTTTCTAACGTGGAATAGCCCTATTTTATTGTCCTATTGCTTATAAAACTATGTTTCTGTATAAAGAAAATATAAAATTGAAGTTAAAAATATTTTATTCAGCTCATAATTGTAAGAAATATTTTTTTAGGCTCATAATCTAATTTTACTATAAATACTAGTGAAACACATGTGTATTGCTAGTAGACTTTTTGGGCAAATATATTTTGTGCCTAATATTACTGAATACAAGTTCAGTAGTCCAGTTCCAATGCTGACAGACTCTACTGTTTGCTTGGGAGATTTCTTATAAATTTATATCACTGGTTATAAATTTATCATGGGTTATATTTTAGTCAAGGAAATAAGCACAAAGAGAAGAGCAGAATAATCTATCAGTCTTTACAAATAGGAGAGATTATTACTTTCAAAATCCCTCCTATTGTATGGACAACTTATGTTGCACGTTCTACCACTGGTAGCTCAGAAGCAGTATATTTGTGAACAAGACATAGTGAACTATATTAAAGACAAAAACTTTGAGATGCTTTTGTGAACACTCAGGGGAATTAGCAAGACCCTGTCAGCTATAACAGGAGCACACTACGCTTAGTAAAAACTAGCGAACTTATTTCCCCAAGATTGCTAAGCATGCTTTAATATTTATATAGAAATATTTTCAGACAAGGGGATCTCATTTTCTAAATGGTTTCCATGGTTTTATTTTGTTTGTTTTGTATTTTCCTGCCACATGGATTAAATTATCAGAGAGTAGAGGAAATGAAGATGGTAACAATCCAATAATCCTCTTCGGTGAAGAGTATTTAAAATTCAGAAACCATCTACATTTAATTTCTTCTTCATTAGAACCAGGAGAGCAGGGAGATGGGGAAAAGGAGCTGATTTAGGAACGCTGCAGCTCATTCTTAAACATCATGGTATTTTTCTTGAAACAGAAGGTAGTAATCAATGAGAAGTATTCAATGTGGTTCAGCTCCTATAATACTTTCCTGGTGTTAGTCTAACCACTATTGCTTTGCACCTTTTTTTTTTTTTTTTAAACCTCTTTAAGGTCACATCTGCTAGGGCACATAATGGTTTTTAATCACACTTTTCTAAATGACTAGAACACAAGTATGTGAGGGGTGCAGCACTTAAACCGAAGCCTGATCCCTGTTGTAGGATATTTGGGTCGTGATTTTCTGGAGGATTGAATGCAAAATGGCAGAGACCTCTGCTGAACCCACACCAGTTGATATACAGCTGAACAATCAAATGCAGGCAAACGCCCCCTCTGAATAAGTCTCCATTCCCAAAGGAGGATCACCGAGAACACACTTTCAATTTTAAGGAAGCAATGAAGGCTAGAATAATATATTATCTTTACAGACCCTTCTCTTCAATTCCAAACACCTCTAATGCACCTCAAATCCACATCAGATCAGTCTGCACCAAATGATAATACGTATTCACAGTACAGTGCTTTATTTTCCCCCAAATTTGAATTAGGTGCTAAAAACAAATTTTTCGTCTTTTTCAACTTATATTTTACTGGAGTCATTGATGATGTGCTACTGATTTTTGCTGTAGAGCTTGGAACAAAATCCTACACCATATGATATACTTATTGCATAGACTATAGATATACTTACATCTAAGTATACCACAACTGCTCTCAACAGTCACTTCATCTTACACACATAGACAAAAAGAAAGAACTGATATTTATTTAGAAATCCATTTTATTCAGTAAGTAACACTGTTTTAGGCAGTAAGGAAGTGGCGGCTACAAACAATAAGGACCCTCTTCTCATGGAGCTTCTAATCTCTAAATATTCCATTGGACCAGAAACTGAAAACGAACTAGATGATTTTGTATGGTGGTAAATGCCACAGAGCAAGTAAGACAGTGATGTGATAGGGAAAGGCTGAAGGAGGCTACTTAGGTTTGTCTTTAAGGAAGGTACTTTGAAGAGCTATTTGCACTGAGATCTGGATGACAAAAAGTCAACTTTGAGCTGATTTGAGGGCAAAAATAAGAACAAATGCTTGAGGGCAGAAACAAGCATGCTAAAGAAACAATACAAAATGGCCAAGGTGGCTGGACTGTAATGGGTAATGGAAAAGGTATTAATCAGTGAATTCTAGTGTTTGTACCAGGTCTTGAAGGCCAGAGTGATGGGCCATCAAATATGGTTGATCATGGCTCTAATTACTCTTTAACGTATTTTGATTGTAATAATATTTTCTATTTTAATTAAAGACAAACTGAGACACCCCCCCACAGGCAAATCTATTCTTGGGTGCTAGTTTATTACATAGCTAAACAAGACAGACCATATTATCTCAAAAAGGCACGAAAATCTCCTTCAATTTATGAAATAGATCACCTAGCGGTCACGGCAATTTTGAAAAGTCATACTACTTGCTCATTAATTCAATGAAACTTTAAATAACACCCACCAGTGTGCTAGCACTAAGAATCAGAAATGAAGAAAGTAGTTTCAGCCCTTAAAGAGTTGAAAATAAATATGTGTTATTTTCACCATGGAAAGCTGTTGAGGTCAATGGACTATAAAACTTGGTTTGATCTTTTTATTTCTTCACTGCAAAGATGAATCCTCTGAGTTATTGACTGGACAAGTGATCGAAATTATAACATATGATCGAAATTATAACATATGATATCTGAAGCACTGAGAAGAAAATATTGGTTTCCCATCTGTATACTTCAACAGCAATTATATGAAGAGTATCCATCAGTTAACCTAGCCAAGCCAAGGAAGGAAAGTCTGAATTATTATCGTCATAAACTCAAGTTCAGGTTTTGAAAAACTGATCATTTATTTATGACCTACTATACGGAAGGCAGGTACTATTCTGGGCAAAAGTGATTCTAAGCTAAAAAATGTTCTCAAGAATTTTACAAGAGGAGAAAAATGTTAGCCATTAGAAGGCAAAGTGATACATGCTCTGACTAAGATAAGAGTGTATAAGACTGTATGAAGCACATGAGCCTCCTGAAGTTAAGAGCAAAGAGAAGGAACTTCTAACAGCCTGAGTGTCAGGAGGTGGGAAGGAGGCAGGAAATGGGTCTCATTGGAGGAAACCGAACTGAGCCCTGGAGAGAGAACATAGAATCACACAGGTAGGCTTGCTGAGAATGGAGTGAATGGGGAAGTAGGAGGAAATTGCAGGCAGAGGAAGCAGCGGAAGCAAAGGCATAAAGATGAGATGGCAGAGCACTTAAGGACGTATATAGAGACCTAATAGGAGTATATATATATATATTTCCATTTTCTTACTTATTAAAGAAATAAGTAGGACAATTTGTTTTCGTATTCTCTTCAATCCAATGTACATATTCAAAATCAATCATTTTTTAGGATTATGTATTTTTCCACTTGGATAAACTTTTTTCTGCAGTGCCAAGATGTCTGGCTATGGCAAGATTCTCTTTCCACTATTTACTTCACTGTCCGTTTGAACATCTAGCAGATATTAAGCAGAAGAAATAAAGAAGATGGAGTGTAAACAGACCCATTTTCCTGATTCCTACTTAACAGATTGACATGGCAAGAATTTTGACCATTAGTTTAAATCTTATTATAAAGCAACCTGATAGATATCCCAATCACCTAAACGACAAAATGTCCTAAATAATCCTTATTAAAAAGTTCTCTAAAGGGTAGTTTTGTTCGCAAAATATAGTAAGTTACCTAGCCAGAAAATGCAATAACTCACCAAACAACTCATGTTTGGGGGCTTAACTCTTTTTAATAATCTTGTGGACAGTAATAAAAACTTATTCCTAATTTTAAGACTTCTTAAGGAAAACACCCACTTGTTTTGTTGCCACAATAATTCAGTTGATCTGAAATATGTACAGTAATTCTGATCGTTTTCTTTAAATCTACTACAAAATTCCTTGCTTTGGGTGGTATCCTCTGTAGCTGGCAGACACTATACTGGCTTTAATTACTGACCCATCTCTACAATGGCAACTTTGCAATCCTTTTTTTCTTAACTTTGAAGGTGAAAATCACTAATACAAGGAAGAAATGGATTGAAACCATCAGCCAGTAAGTGGTTCTGCTTCTTAAAATGTATGCAGTCTCTTTGACTTCACACTGTCTATGCATTGGGTCTGGCAGAGTCAGAATAATCTTGCTTTCCATCTGCTACATGAAAATATCTACAAGCATCTAATTAAAAATATCTAAAAAGGAAGAAATGGAATAAATTTATTTAAAAATATGAATTTATTTTGGAGATGAAACCACATTATTTGTATGAAGGAAGTAGACAGAAAGGCCACTTAAACGGGAAATGAAAGGTAGGTCCATTTGAATGGAGTTTCTTAGTAAAGACAAGTGACAGACTAATGATACTAAGAATTGCGCTGGTAGCTGCATTTATTTCCAGAATCTTATGGGTGCATTTTTCAACTGATATCCTTTAAATAACCTTTAATTTTTTTCGCGTGAAAATCTCTATTATAACAGCGAAAATTGAGGAAGACACTTATTAAAAAGAAGCAGCAGCACATGTGGTATTATTTTTACAGCCTTTCAGTGTGTTGATATAAAGTAATACATTTGAGTCAAACATCATCTGTGTGAGTAGTTAAAGTGAAAACTGATAGGACTTTGCACTGTGGCCCAAAAGGCTGTCCAATTAGCAAAATGATTAGCTAGGCTAATATCAACAGACCCATTCCTGCGTCAGTTTGACATTATATCACTACACAGATGTCAGCCTTTTACTTAGGACTCCTGATCACAATGCCTATATCCTTTGAAGAAGCACCATCCATTGGGTTTCTATCAGAGAGGCACAGTGGTTTTTTACAACCTAAAAATACTTCAACAGTTTTTCAAAACTTGGAAGATTTTGCTATAAATATATACACACACACACACACACACACATATATATATATATAATTAATTCAGCCCACCTCCGAATTATTTTCTGGAGGATTTCTTAGTAGAAGTGTCAGTTGTACAACAAATGACTTCGAACATAAGTATATCTTTGGCTTGTAGTTACAGTAAATTAGAACAGTTTCAACATAAGCCATTTAATACTCTTATTTGAATGTACACCCTCACTTAAAATTCTTAGATCCTATAAATGTATTTTAAAATAAATACTTGCAAATCGTTTCCTTATTGATGTGATTGCCAAACGTAAAGTTCTTGATGAGTATCCTCTTGATATGCTGTGCTTTTGCTAGATAACTGATTAGTCCGTAGACCACAAATTTGGATAAAAGCGTCTTTATTTTGATATTATGTACATCACCAAAGCAAGTAGACTTAAGAGTTTCATGTGAGAAAATACTATCCCTAAACTTTATTAATATTGTGGCAGAAATTCTTGATGTTGGTATTTGGATAGTCTCAAGGAGTTACATAAGGCTCCCTAAAAGTGCGTCGTGCCCCATTGTATGTGTGTGTGTGTGTGTGTGTGTGTGTGTGTGTGTTTACATGTGTATTTTTCTGGGTTGAGAGATTATTCTAGATTTCATCAAGTTCTCAAAATGGTCTGAAGTTCACGAAAGTTTAATAGCTCTCATTTGGGGTGCTTATTGGACAAAAGTCAAATCTCAAAGGAGAAGAGGCTGGGTGCCTCCCATCTGGCCCGGAAGCTCCTCTATCTACTCGACCCCATGTTGCCTCTGTGCCCGGGAATGTGACCGATAGGGACTACAGCACTTGGCTCCCTTTTGGATTCCTGTAAGGATTAGCCAATGGGGGAGAGTAGCAGGAAGCTAGACGGATAGAGGAGGGTTCATCCAGCTATCCATCCCTCTGGTTCCCTGCTAGTGGAGTTAACACATGCTGGCTGAAGCCTTCCACTAAGGGTCGCAGAGCCTATCAGGTGGCCCTGTTGTCACAGCTCATGGCTTGGTCTCTCTCTCTCTTGCTCTTCAGGTCTAGGGATGGTTACCAAACCATCATCTTACTAGCCCTGGGTACTACATTCTCCCCCTTTACACCCTGCCCACACCATTGTAAATAGGTGTTGTGCATGCGCCATATTTTTCTTTCCATGATTTCAACTGATAGGCAGATGAGCTAACTGTAAGCTCCCCTCTTCTTTTGGTGAGGTGGATGGGGAAGTATGGAGAAAGGTAGCGTGAAAGGCAAGAAAGGATAATCATGTTAGAGTCATAGGTGATTATCATCTCGGGTGGTTCATGAAAGTAGATCGTGATGGGCAGAACTCATTCTTCAAGTTACAAGGGATAAAAGTACAGATCGATTTTCTCATGGTACAGAAGGACATAAGTGAAATGATATTAATAAAGCAAAAAGGATTACCAACCCTAAATAACCCCAAAAAGAATTTGCATATCCTGCAAGTTTGACTTCACATATTTTTACAATAAATGATTTAAGACATTGAATAATAATTATGAACAGGAAAATGTATATTACAATGGGGCCATTGGGTAGTCCAGCTATATATAACCAAGACTCATCCATTGTGAGGTAACATTAAAGCCTCCTGTTTGATGCGATAAAGGGTATACACAAAGCCATCTATTTCCGCGGTTACATAAGCCTGCTTCCAAGTGTAACGTTAATATGTCTGTGTGAGGGAACGTTTAGAAAACAGAAAATTGAAAGTGAAAAGAAGTATATCCTATAAGCATGCTATCTAGAGAGAAACATTCTTAATTCTATATCTATCTACACACACACACACACACACATATATACACACATATTATTACATACCTATATAAATATGTGAATGCATAAATTTAAAAAAATAAATGTTGTTCAACACACAAATTCATCGCTATGTGTAACTTCTGTTAAACATATGTGTGTATTTGCATTTTATATTCAGTAGGAGTTCTTGTAAAGAGTACAGAACTCACTGGAGTATTTCAAAATCATATTTTACTATACAACCCACTCTTACATTTTAAAATGCTTTTAGGGGAATTCCTTGGTGGTCCCGTGGCTAGGGCTCCGTTTCCTCTGCCGGGGGCACGGGTTCAATCCCTGGTCGGGGAACTAAGATCCCACATGAGGCAGGGCACAGCCAAAAAAAAAAAAAAATACTAAAAATATTTTAAAATAATTATTATACAAGGAATCTTTACTCAGTTATATTGGCAAAACGGTTTTTCTGGATTTTAAGTTTGTGGAATGTATACAGTTGAACGTGACAATGCTTCAATGTAATTTATTCTTACAGCAGTTCTTCTTTGAGCTTAATAAATAGACTACCTTTAATAAAGACTTGTACAAAATTATGTATAAAATGTCTCCTAAGAAGAGCTTACATAATAAGGATTTGGATATGTTGAGCAATTACTTTTGAAATCGACCATGTTAAATGGGCATTCATTATTATGGATCTCTCAAGCCTATTTTCAGTGTCCATATGAACATCATAGGCTACATTTTTTTCTTCCTAAAATCTTCTCAGGACAGAGATATATTCAACCATTTCGGTATCTGCAGCACATATAAATCATTTAGCTTTTATTTCTAGAATTGCTTTTATATCCTTGCTTTGTATTTATCACTTTTTTTTTTTTTTTACTTAATGGACCTCTCACAAATAGGCACCGTGAAGTATTTTTGCCCCTTGAGTTCAAATATTACTTTTTCATGCTGCATTTAGAAATATGAAGAGTGCATTTTTTACAGCAGTTTTTCCTGACTTTAAGTTTTGTTCTAGTAAATTTGCTCTCAAGTATAATTAAACTCAAGCTAAATGAATAAGTTTCACACTTTTTAAGCAATGGAAAGGATAAGAGTTGTAACCTTTGTTAATCAAAACCATTCTGGTCAAATTCCACTTGTATCAGATACCAGTTGTTCATTAACTGATTTTTTATTAATGATCTATGTGCAAATACATGAACTCACATAAAGTTAGATATCTTATAAGTCCTTCTTAAATAATATTTTCCCCTAAAGTAGTTTTCATTTGGGCTAGTTAAGCAAAGATGACTCCTTATGTCTTAGTTTGCTAAGACAGGAATCAAAAGGTACTCCTAGACAATGCATAGACTAGAAAGAGCCCTTAATTCATACCCTGGGTCTTATTTAGAAAATGACATGATACATTTCATTGTTAGGTAACACATATCTATATTGTTTAAAATGTCTGTAATCCGAGTTCTTTTTTTTTTTTTCCCCAAAAAAGTGACATTGACTGAAATCTCTCCATAAAGAGAATTAGGCTGTTGCTTCTAGTTCAAATGCATAACCCCTTCATTTCCTCTAATTTTATACAATGTAAATAAATACTCTGTGGTGTTCAGAGGCTACTGGAAAACGCTGAATGCCTATCATGTGTTCTAAATAAGGCCCTCTTGAATAAAGAATTACCTTTGAGCTAAGAAAAGTCATAGTTGCTAAGCAGAAAGGTCAACAAGAGCAAGTGGGCTTTTTCCTGTATTTGTCTGTGAGAATAAACATATGGAGGAAAATGTCCTTCTATAAAAGAATTCAAACAAAGCAAAAGTCTTCAGAAAATAGATTGCTGTGGAAAGTTTATTTAAACTTAAGACTCCCGCATGGAATTAGCCATGTTAGACTGCATTGAATTGAATGAATAATTCCATTCCAATATGGTCTACTTTCCTTTAATTTCTGTGAGTAATGTTTGGAATATTTGTGCCCAGTAGAATACGAGACATTTCAGCATCAGCAAACTGAGCACAGAAATAAGACCCTGAAGAAATGGACCCACAACTTCAGTGCTAGTCAGACATGTTCAGACTCAGATCAAAGCAGAATGAAGCATACTTCAACTCATCTATTTAAGAGTGTTCAGCTGATTGCAGACATGTTCACATTTGAGTTGGTTAAAGATATCGGTGGTGGAAATGTGCCTGAAGGTTTTCTTAGGGGTGCTACTAGAGGCTGGGGTCCCAGCCAGGAGGCAGTCAACAACCTGAACTAAAAATGCAAATGAAATGAAGGAAGTGAACATCTCTGGAGGACAGTAAGAGGTGTGCTATGAAACTCACTGGTCCTTCATTTATATCCATCATACAGTTTAGGACTTGCATCTCCCTAAAGTGTGATTTTACACTATAAAGCGTTCAAGAATTTGACCACATCCTTACGGCATTAAAACTTGTTCTGAGCCTCCTCTTGTTGAATGGAAAAGTCAATATCATTTAACAACTTAAAAAAAAAAAAAGTGAAAATGACATCAGCTTTTATATAAAGCATCTTAGTTTCCAGCTATTATGTTTTCCTTTGCTGGGGAAGGAATTCAGACTGCTGTTCCTTAGAGGAAGCGTTGCATCTTTTGAAGCATCTATAGGTTTTCAGTTTTAAATGTGAAATCATTTGAAGTATCATTTATTACGGTTGTATCCTTGAGATTTTTGCCCTGCTTATTAGGGTAGATATAAATCTACATTCTGGATTATTACTCTGTTCCTACCTTATGTGATTTGTCTCTAAGTATAAATCCAGGCTCAGCGTCGGTTTCTTTGCATCCTCTCTAGATTTTTTCATCGTGTTGGATGCCAGAGAAATTTCCATTAGTTTGAGATATTTAAGGTTTACTAATATTCCACAGTGAAAATCAGCGTCTTCAATAAATACATCATTTCTCAGTTTGATTGGTAGGTCACAGCACTAACCTCTTCAGAGAGAATGAAACATGGAAATAATGTCGGTAACCTAGATATGGCCCAAGAGTATTTGTAATTTATCTAAACCAGACAGAATCTGTATGTAGCTGGCATGGGCTGTAATAGTAACAGCCAGTCTTTTCTAAATCCTGTTTCTGTCCCAGAGCATGGGCCAGGCAGAAGTCTAATGATTGAAAGAGAAAAGAGGTTTAACTTCAGTCAATTGCTTTTGATGATTAGAAAACGAGCTTGGATGCTTCAGAATATAGCACCCATTTCACTAGCAGAGATGTAGATGCTAATTGGATAAGCATCGAGAGTTAGTGTTTATAAAATACACAGTCGTCTGAACTTTGGCCCAGAATGAGAAAGCAGACAGGACGGAGGCCTTCGTCTGGAGAGTTCGTTTATGCGTTTCCGAATTTGAACCTTCCCCTGGACTAATGGCACATTGAGAACTGCGGTTAACTCATGAGGAAAATGTGGAGTGGCTACTGCTTGGAATAAGATGATTTTCTTACGTTTTCATAGAAGCGCTTAATGGGCTGTGTCCCACGAGGTCACATCAGAGACCCACAACAGTTAAACCTAAATAGCCAAGCGAAGCCTGTCTTTTTATCAAGAACATCATTTTTTTAAAGCTCCGTCCACTCCCCTCCCTCTCTAGCCCATCCTTAACTTGTTAGTGTATGATATTTGGCTCCGGGTTTAAAACCAGAAATGGAAAGTTGTTTTGGTTTTCCTTAATAAAATCTTCACAAATTTGATTTTTAAAATACAGAAGAGGGTTTTCCATTAAGCCCCTTTTTCCATTTAAGGAGGGCAGCACAGTTGGCTCTAGAGACATCTGTAATTAAAAACAAAAATTCTCTAGTTTTCCCACTTGCTCATATATAGATTATGCTCCTTGGTGACTGCATTTGAAAACGTTTCTTGATGAGCTGCGCTTGGTGTGAGATATACATTTGGTGGTCTTGGCGTGAAGGTGAAATGCAGACTTGGTTCCCTTAAAAATGGAAATGGCAGGTACATTATATACCGTGCCTGGTGCCTGCTGGTGTATATAATTATATGAGTCTTGGACTTGGAAGAGAAACATCACATATTTCATAATTTTTTTCTGTTGTTTTGTTTTCCTTCATCCACGTAGGCAGATTTTGAGGAGGGGCATCTATAGTTTAGCCAAAAGCACTAGATTTGGGTTCAGGAATTCGATGCTTCTGCTAGCTGCTACTGCTGCCTTATTTGCATAGGTCTGAGTTCTTTCCATACCTTATTTCATCCAGTCATCAACAAATATCCTCTGTGGTACTTAATATGAATACATTTTATAGGTAAGAAGATCGAGGTTTAGTGGAGTGAAGTAACATGCTGTGGACTCCAAAGCCTGCAGTTAGAGGGACTGGCCAAGCTAGAGGTGGTTTCAAAGTCCATGTTCTTTGCCATCACATCGCTTGCACTGGCAGTGGAAACTCCTGCTGCCCTGGGCTAGATCTGCACGCTTGATTTGTTTAATTTCCCTGGGCCCTCTATTAGTTACATGCAAAGGGGCAACAATACTTGCTCACAGAGTGTTAAACATATTCAATGACATGATGTGTGAAAATACTGCTATGCACTGAAGCTTTGTTTCCCCCCGGCAAAATGTATATATTGAAACCTCATCCCCAATGAGATGGTATTTGGAGGTAGGGCCTGTTGGAGGTGATCAGATCATGACGACAAAGGGATTCATGCCTGTATAAAAGAGACCCCAGGGAGATGCCTTGCCTTTTCAGCCACGTGAGGTTACAGTGGGAAGACGGCCATCAGTGAGGAAGTGGGCTCTCACCAGACACCGAGTCTGCCAATACCATGATCTTGGACTTCCCAGAATTATGAGAAATAAGTTTTAATTTTTACGTAAGCCACCGTTTTATGGTGTTTTTTTGTTACAGCAGGCTGGCCGGGCTAAGACAGGCACTTAGCAGCACGTTGCCAAACCCGTGAACAAAGTCAATAAATATATTTAACTTGAAGAAATACGTATCTATGACTTGAAAAGATCAGAATTTGCTGAAGTAAGGCAATGATTCTTACTGAACTGCCTAGACAATCGGTGGTGGGGCCATAAGTAAAGGTCCAGTTTGACCAGAGGATCTGGGAAATCGATGTACTCCGAAAAGACAGGGAACAAAATGGTCAACTGTTTTTTCACAATATTAGTTGATGTACTGGATTAAAAGGTGTCTTTCAACATGCAAAAGGGGTAGTGTCGGGCTTGAAAATGTATGAGAAGCCCAGAAATTCAACAGCTCAACACTAGATCCTTCTGAAGAACAAAATTAGAAATCCCCATTAATATACTGTTTGCAAGCTGGAGAATACATAAAAAATACACAGAGTAGAATTTCACAATGAATTTATGACGTTTTTCTTTGCTATCCATTTTGGCTCTCTCTGAAAGCCACGAATGTGAACAGAGGTCATTATGGAGCTTAGAAGATGAAGCAGAAAAAGGAACAGGAGACGAAGAAGAAAAATGATACCTGCAAAATACTATACCATTGTAAAGTAGATCATTTTAATGACCAAATGGGAAAAACGGAGTCCAATAATAAACTATTATACAAAGAATTTAAAACATTTTAAAAATAACTAAGAAAATTGGTATTCACACAGCAAGAATGGGTTTTTGTTAAGAATAATTTTTATATCACATGACTGGAGGAAGGAGGAATCTGTGTATGTATGTGTGTACATATATGCATCTATGTGCATATACATAGAAGAGATGGCATATATATAATTCTCATTCATTTTTTACGGTAGAAAAGAACAGCTTTCCAAATAATTGCATTACTGTTCCCATCTATATTTCTATTTGCTCTTTTGCCTTCATCAGATACTTGGATTTCTTCTTTTTTGCCCACTAGACTTAATATTGGAATCCTTACAGATGTTCTTAGTAGCAGGGGATATGACTAGATCTCTCCTAGTCCCACCATTATTTGGGTTTGAAATTTATTACATTCCTTTTTACAAGATTTTCAATGAATACCTTCTTTGTTATTTTTTGATGTACAGTCCAAAAGTTAAAGCAGTATGTAAAAAAGTAGGTCATTTCACACCATCCTTTGGAATATAGGGAGGAAAATCTCATTCCTTCCTAGAACTATCTTTTAGTCCATATTTTATGGAGCAAATCACTGATTACTGTTTTCAAATAGCTACTTGGTGGAAATCGAGTCCATGTTGGGAGAGCACATGTCATTCTAACATGCCAAGGGGGGTGTGAATATTAACATATAGCTTGGAGAAAGAAACCACAAATTACAGATTGTAAAAGGCTCATAAATATTACAACCCACCCCCCAAACATATTTAACATAAACATACTTCTATAATACCTTTCACTCACCTACCTATTTTTGGCTACCTATTTTTTGATAGCTTATTCATCATACCAGTTTTTAAAAAAAATATTTCCTGTAAGCAGAATAAAAATATAATTCAGTCTTTCCTCTGTCGTGGCTGATTTTTTTTCAGATAGGTTATAAAATTTTCTTTACACCTCACAACGTATTGTTGACATCCTGTCATTTTTCAGAACTTTGTCAAATTGTGGAAATCATCTATCAAGTTTTATTTTTCATAGAAGGGCTGTGAAGTATGAAAGAATTTTCCACATATAGTTTCTGTGGAAAGAAGAAATATTATTTACCCTCTGCTACCAACAACTCTCCCATTTCTGGGCACCATAGGGCTCATTCGTGTCTTCATCTAACCTCTGGTCTCACGCTTCTTTGCTGTGACCACTGGTGACTTTGCACCGTGAGTGGCAGACACTCTGTTGGAGCCATTCCCATACCCTGGCACCTAGCAAGTGGCTTTACACTCTACAGATATTTCCAATAAACTAAAACTAAGTGCATATTCACCTCAAATTCCCCTTCTCCTTATCCAGATCCCCCAAATATGCCCTTGATCATATTCTGTGCCACTCATCAGGGGAACAGAGGCTGTGACAGAAGGGAAATTGGAGAGAAGAGTGATCACTGTCATAAGCAAGTGCGGTTAAAATAATTTACTTCTGAGAATTTTACAAAAGCACATGACCAGGCAAAGCCCTGTGTAAATGAGAGGACCTGAACCCAGGCTTCTTCAGCTTCTGGGTAAAACCACATCTGGCAAAGTTAATACTGAACAACCGCAGGAAAGGGAGCAGAAAAGAGTAAAGGAATAATAAGTCTGGAGAAACTCTCGGGATAAATTTGTGATGAGACCTGTGCCATTATAGGGCATTAAGATTTCATTCTCAGAGCATTGGGCAACAACTGAAAGGCATTACTGTGAAAGGCAGCAAGACCAGAAAGGACAGATTATGGGCCCATTTACAGAGACGGACCAACAGATATGAGTGCAAATCCTGCTTTGGGTGGAGAAGACGAGGGATTGGCACAAAGGATTAGTTTAATTTTAGAAATTCTATGCTTCGATTCTTCACGGGAACCAAGCACAGATGTTTGACAGGTACTTAAAACATGCAAGTCAATGACTATGTAGTGCTACAGATATGGAAGTCAACCTGTAGCTAGAAATGGAAAAGATCTCCCGGGAAGACAGTGTGGGGAGGGGGGAACCAGTGAAGGTCAGAATCTATTCAATAAAAGAAAACCAATATCTGAAAGATGAATGAGAGAGAAAACTACAGGTATCATCACAGATGTATGATTCTAGACCTCTCAGATTTAATGTGTGTCAGAAAGAGGCGTGTATTCTGAATTAGTGATATCTATGAAGAGCTTCAGCCCCACCTAAGTCTGTTTTCCCTCTCCTCAAATACACCCCCCACCCCCCCACCACCCCCCCCCCCCCACACACACACACGGGAATTCTTTGTATTTAAAATGAAATGGAGTATGTGGCTTGAGGCTGTTTGTGACTAGAATTATTTCAGTGACATTTTTTAGGCAGCCCTAGGAAAGGAAATTACTTCTGTTTCTAACAAGATTACAGTCAAAATGGCAGAATAAAAAATAATTCTAGGAATTAGGGAGGAATGTGAGGTGTGAAGGATTTCCATTGGGTGGTGGGTCGATCTCAAGGACTAGAGACTTGCCCTTGGGGCTTGGATAGACCTGCATAAATGAAGATATGGGCTAGTTCATTTTAATCGACAGATCCTTAGCAGCAAACGTCCACTGTGCAACCCTAACTGTGGTATGCAAGTGGAAATCGTTCACTCCTCTTATGTCCCTAGTCTGTCCTGAATTTCTTGGCCTCGTGACTAGCAATAGCCTCCCCACTTGCCTCTCCCACACTAAACAGTCTTTGCCCCCTTTAAACTGATTCTCCATGGGGACATTAGGGTGAGCTAATTAAATGACAATTTACCACCTAAAATGCAGCAATAGCTTCCCATCAAATACAGTTTCCATAACATGGAAAAAGCCACTGGCTTCTCAGCTCTAGTTCCCCACCAATTCCTGCCTCAGATTTATCCTCCAGAAAGACATTGTTTTTCTCTCTTTATACGCAGTATGCAAGTGTTCATGTCTGTGTTTTGATTTCTTTCCTGACGTTTCTTCCTGGAATGCCTTCGTCCTGTCGTCTGGCTAATTCCTACACTTTTTTCAATTAGCTCAGGAGACATCTCCTCCCATAAGAACCTGTTCTTTAGATCCCAGTCTAACTCCTTTTGTCTTTCCTAATGGTTTTTCTAACATTTTGTCCACATCTTCCCATTCTACTTCATGCATTTAAAATAATGTTGTTTTGAATCTTTGTCTTCCTTACTGGTTTCTGTAAGAGCAAAACTAATGCATTATTCTATGTTTTTTTATTTCCACATTGGCTAGCGCAATATATGGCATGTGATTAGGCAGCCCATGAATGTTTGTTTTATGAACCAATAAATAATCTTATCTATTCAGGAAAAAATACATAATCCACCTATTCACATTTATTATTTAATTTTTAAGGTGTCTGCACTCACAGAATAACATTAGACATGATGAATTCGTTTCCTTCATTTGAAGTTATACATAACATTTCCTAAACAGAAGCATTTTTTCCTGCACTACAAACTACCTATTGTATCAGCCATCATCAATGATTTTAATTACCTTTATTATCAGGAATCAAACATTCTCTTCCTATATCTTCGAGCATAAAGTATATCCCTGAGTTTTATAAAGCAGCTCCCATTTTAATAAGTGTATGCTAATCTCCTGAGAGCCCTACAGGAGAACTTCCTGCCATTCCATTGCCAATTCTAAGTAGATGAAAAATACATATGGAACATTCTTCATACCACTGTTGGAAACCATCTAATTACAGTGAAGGAAGGAACTCCTAACATCTGAAGAAAGTGGATTCAGTGGCACAAAATAGATTCTAAATGCTTCATGTCTGAGCATTAGGTACCTTTGGTATTTCAGAGAGTCAGAGTAGAAGTGATTTGTCAGAAGTTCAGAAAGTGCCATAGACAGCATTGCCTGATGGAGGGCACCCGTCAGAAAAGAGATTCTCAATAGGGTGGCTTCAGGAGAGCCACTTTACTTCCAAGGAAGGACTCTGAGGAAAGAAAAAAATCCTTTGAAGCCTATTAAACAGCCGAAAGATTCAAGAGTACCCTGGTGGATTATACGCCACCCATGAACATAAAATGTGAATAGCTAAAATAGGAGGTTACACAGGAAAACGTGGAGCATGTAATTTCACTTACTTCAATCGCAAAAATTCCACATTGTGAGGAGGTACTTGCGTCCCACTAAATATGAGAGGTATTAGGAACTGCTGTCCTTCTCTCCAGGTAAAATGAAAATGAACATCTGTTATAGAATTGAAATGAGTTCCTGGTAGCAGGTAGTTGTTTGCTTTATGGGAGAAATAAAAAGACTGGATTTTGAGCAGAGTGTTCTCCTATGATTTAAGTCTCCAAAAGAAAGTTCATTAGGTCCTTTTCCAGCTTCTTTTTGTTGTTCTGTGTTGTACAGTTATGCCTGAAGATTGAATCCAATGAGTTTTAGGAAGTAAATTGGAAAATAAATGAAAGAAAGTTAATCCTGTATGTTTTCATGGAACACTCATTTATTAAAAATCACGGGATTATCAAAGTGCTTGCCTGCTTAAGGGACAATAAAAATTATTTAGTCATCTAAAAAAATAAATAAAAAATAAAATAAAATCATGGATTATATAACCGAAGCAATACAATTTACACAAAATGGTGTAATTGGCTTGAAAATCCATTCTGCGACATTTCACTTCACACACCATGCATATTTTAGCAAACGTTTATGTAATGATGTTCAACACTTTACAATCCCCAGTTAGCCAGATATAATTCAGATGAGGTGTACATTTAGAGAAGAGACTGGTGTTCAAATCATAACTTAAAGAAAGTGAAATTCAGTTATTCAGACTTTCTTAACTCTTAGGACTTAGATCAACAATGGGCATGATATAGCATAGTCGAAAGATGCAGGATACGTAAGGGGCATGTCTTCAGCGAGTCTCTTATGCTCTGTATCTTTCCATTACATCTGTTAAGTAGGGCCAATAACTCTGTCCCCCCTTTTATATTATCGTCGTAAGGATCATATAGTTACAACTAACAGTGTATTATTTTCTACCAAATATTTTAAGCACACTCAGTCCAAGAAAATGCAGAACAAGAATCCAAATGTACTAAGGTGCATAACACTTCAAAAGTTCTTATGGCATGTTAGGAAGATGCCCATGATTCTGAATTCAGATGATTTTAAATAACTTTGTATTAATGTTTCTACAGCTATTACATAATTTGTTGCCTCAACGTTATAAAGCTTTAGAGTAGCATATTTTGGAGTCATTGACAAAAGCATGTTTTTCAATTGATTCTAGTCTGTGACCCAATAGAGAGACTTAGCATTTTATTACCTAAGTTGTAAACAACAGGGAAAAGCTATCGTTTCATGAAAATAAAACTATAATTTTCACGTGCAGATATTTGGTTTCCAAAATATTTACTGTAAAATCTGCAGAAATTTATGTTAAGCTGCATAATTGGTGCACAGATGTTATTTTCCAAGAATACTTGTGATAAAAAAGGCAATTAAAGTCTGAACCAAAATTATGCCATTTGCTAACTTGAAGTGTAGGATTCAATTTCTCTTTTCAGATATAATTTGGAAAATTTAAAATCTAGTTCCTTCTTGACCCTTCAATAAGCTATGAGGCAGTGTTATAACTATAACACTGATTAAGTTCAGTTGCATTTTATCACAGATTTTACACACAAATCTGATTGAACTTATACTTTATTTTCGTTTTTTGCTTTGTTTGCATATAACCATTGCTAGTTGTTCTGTAATATAGGCTAGGCATTCAATACTGACTGAGGTTTAAAAAATATATTTAAAAATATAACCCTATTAGTATTTTAGAAACATTTTGCAATGTATCTTGATAAGTATACATGCAAATTTTATGGATTTCATTAAAAATTGAGCAGATCTGATAAACAGCTACTGACCAAATATAGAGTTCATTTATATTCCTTTAGTAGAGACCTCTGATTTGCTAAAATGATTGTTTTAGTGTTATGTTTAGTGAAAGAAAATGTTATATATTTCACGGTTTATTCTCCACCCAGAGTAATGCTTAGGTTCTCAGCTAGATTTGCATAACCCAATGGTGTTTTGTCAAGCGTTCCTTCATTTAACGTAAAAATCAGCCTAATTTTAAACAGAAGCATCTTTATACTTTTCAATTCTAAAGATGGCATCATACTTCAGAAAGCTATCCCTACCCTGAAATGCTCTTAAAACAAAACTTGCATGGGAGTCGAAGAAGGTGGAGTGATCTATACCTGGCTGTGTTTAATTCCACAGGTGCTTTTTAATCTTTTTAATAAGAAATCCAAATAACCCTCTGTTTCATCTTATTGTTATGTAAAATGGGACATTTAAACAAAAGTTCACTTCCTGTTTTACATTTTGGAATGCATTAATCCTAACTCAAAAATAGTCTTGACTTTAAAATTATGACTTAAATTGTAAGGATTCAATCAACCTGCTACCATAGCTGCTGATCAAATGTGTCTTCAGGTTTTGGTGGTGTACATTCTTTACAGAAATTAAGAGCAAAAGAAGCTCTAGGCAGCATTTAACAAACAAATTTGTTCACATTGGGTGATTTTCAAGGAGTGTGATTGTCATAACAAGGCTCAAGGAGAGAAAGTGGTTACTGTATCACTCAGAGATATCTTCTTTCCTTTTCTGTAAAATTGTCCATAAAAGAAAAACTTTCGTATTCTTGCTTTGCAAGGGATTTTATTGTTGTTTGTTTTATAATAAGCTTTTTATTTTGAAATAATTTTACATTTAGGGAAAATTTGCAAAGATAGTACAGAGAGTTCCCATACACTTCGCACCCATTTCAATTTCCCCCAATGTTACCATCTCATAAGACCCTCATGTATTTGTCAAACTAAGAAACCAACACTGGTATATCACTATTAACAAAATGCCAGACTTTATTTGAATGTCATCACTGTTCCCATTATTATCTTCTTTTCTGTTCCAAGATCCAATCCATGATACCACATTACATTTAGTTGCCATGTCTCCTTATTCTTTGGAAGTTTCTCAGTCTTTTGTTTGTTTGTTTGTTTGTTTGTTTGTTTTCCATGACCTTGACATCTTTGAGAAAGACCAATAATTAATTTTTTTTAGATTATCCAAGGACTTGTTTTTAAACTCGATTACAAATTAGAGTTCAAGAAAATTAACTCCCAAGCTATACATTCACTTATTTGAGATGCTCATGTAAAACGAATACAATGTAGCAAAACTACATGAAAGTACTCAGGTTGATTTAGGACCCTCTTGAGGAAGAGTTATTGGTAATATTTAAATACACAATAGGCTGAGGTGATTTGGGAAGATACTTGTAGCCAGACAACTAGGTAGCTTGATGAAGCTTCGATAAGGTTTGACATTTGAATTTCCTATTTTAGCAGCTTCTATAATTTGTACCTAAACTAGGAACTCTTGAACTTTTCCAATGTTGCAGAGCCATAGATTTTCCATTGTCTCGGGACTGGAAGTGCTGAATGCAAACACAAAAGGAAAATGAACACAGTTGAAAATGGAAAGTGTATGATTTGAGGTCGCATTGCTTGCAAAACTTCAGAAGCCTATGCCTGCCAAGAAAAGAACTTGAAGTGCTGCACTTCCATTTCTAAAGAGAAGTGAAGCCAGTACCTATAAGACATATGTCTTTATTTACTGAAACATAAATCAAATGATCCAGGAACTTGTGCAAGTACATCGGATTCCATTTGTATGTTTTTCCTGACACATAAATCTAGCTGCATGCAGAATGGCATGAATAATGCAGGAACTGAGCTCCCAGAGTGAATAATCTTTCATTGAAAACCTGGAGCTTACCTTACAGAAATGGTCTTGGCACCATGGAGACCAAGGCACGAACACACATAAGCAATCTGTGTGTATCTGTTTTTCTCCTATTGGATTTCAATGTTCTGATACACATGAAAGTAGTGCTATGCCAGTGGCAAGTTTCCTCATTTAAGGCATTAAATGATAACAACAATAATCCTCAATCTCAGTCATTGTTATTATTATCACTGAATATTTCATGTTGGGTAAACGACTCACAGCCCTCCAGTGAGATGGACAATACTAACATTACGCTAAGATGAAGAAGATGAGGAGATTTTCGTAACTTACCCAAGATCATACACCTGGTGATGTGCAGAATCAAATCTAGTCTGCTTGACTCCGAAGGTGTAAACATGACTAAACCCTGTTCTTATCTCAAACTCAAGAGTCTCTGATTGCTTATAGTGGTAAGACAAAATAAGCTGACTAAAGAAAAAACTAAAGAAAAACAAGTTACCACAAAAACCCCGAGTAGAAAAAGAAGAACAAATCACGTGCTTATGCTACAAAGCTAAGTTAAATTTCACCTGAGAATCATTATCTCAGCAGCCTGAGGAGCAAATCTACATAAAGCAATATTCAGGTCCCATTTATCACCTACTTGTCTGAACAGATCAGGAGGGAAAAAAAAAAGAAAGAAAGAAAGAAACCTTGACTTGTAAGCATACCTGAAGCTACGAAGGGCTTCATTCATCTATTAAAAATCTATTCACCAATTTGCTCAGACCCAGGCCAACAGTAGGTCTTCGATAGGCTTTGTTGGAGAAAAGTTATGAAGACATACAGGCAGAAAGAGTTTGGGAGTACTTAATATTTGTATTCTACTCCAACTGATGGTATTTCAAGAATCAGTAAGACACACAGTCCTGAGCTTATGCAGTTTCTATTTTGTCAAGGAAGCCAGGCACCAAACAAATACTTGATTTGATTTCAGTCGTAATCGATGGTAAAAATGAGAAGTACAGGAAGCTAGGATATGAGTATAATATGCTTCTTATTCTAAATGAGTTATACTGTAACATGAAGATAAGAAATTTTGATGTATATATATATAACATAATTTAGAACGTGAAAAAGATACATGTAAGGATTTTGGAAATTCAGGGGTGGGTGATTTTTATGAATTTATTTTAACACTCCTTATCCTTGGATGAAAATTAGGTAAGAATTCACCAAAGGCCTTCAAAGGATGTGGAGATTTCAAAAAATATTAATATCTATCTCTACCTCTAGGCTGGACATTAATTGAAACTGCATACTTTATCTTATTCATCTTCGTTTTTTCCTTTAACTGGCATGGTATCAAACGCATAGTAGGTGCTCAGGGCATATCTGATAAACTATTAACATGGAATATGATTGAAAGTATTAGAAGAGGGACTTCCCTGGTGGTGCAGTGGTTAAGAATCCACCTGCCAATGCAGGGGACACGGGTTTAAGCCCTGGTCTGGGAAGATCCCACATGCTGTGGAGCAGCTAAGCCCGTGCGCCACAACTACTAAGCCCGCGAGCCACAACTTCTGAAGCCCATGCGCCTAGAGCTCCTGCTCCACAACAAGAGAAGCCACCGCAATGAGAAGCCCGCGCACCGCAGTGAAGAGCAGCCCCCGCTCGCCACAACTAGAGAAAGCCCTCATGCAGCAATGAAGACCCAATGCAGCCAAAATAATTAATTAGTTAATTAAAAATATTATGTTAGTTTCAGATGTACTACATAGTGATTTGACATTTGCATACATTATGAAATGGTTACCACGATGTCTAGTAACCATCTGTCCCCATACAAAATTATTACAATATTATTGACCATATTCCTTATGCTTCATATTACATCCCTGTGGCTTATTTATTTTCTAACTGGAGCTTTGTACCTCTTAATCCTCCTCACTTATTCTATCCCCCATTTCCCTTCTGGAAACCAGTTTTTCTCTGTATCTACAAGTCTGTTTTCATTTTGTTTTGTTTATCTGTTTATTTTATTTTATTTCACTTTATTTTATTTTCCTTTTTTTTTTTTGCAGTACGCGGGCCTCTCACCGTTGTGGCCTCTCCCGTTGCAGAGCACAGGCTCCGGACGCGCAGGCCCAGCAGCCATGGCTCACGGGCCTAGCTGCTCCACGGCATGTGGGAGCTTCCCAGACCGGGGCACAAACCCATGTCCCCTGCATCGGCAGGCAGACTCTCAACCACTGCACCACCAGGGAAGCCCTATTTTACTTTTATTTTATTATTTTACTTTATTTTTTGGCCGTGTTGCACAGGCATGTGGGACCTTATTTCCCCGACCAGGGATCGAACCTGCAGTGGAAGCGCAGAGTCCCAACCAGTAGACCACCAGAGAAGTCCCTGTTTTATTTTTTAGATTTCACATATAAGTAAGATCATACAGTATTTGTCTTTCTCTGTCTGACTTATTTCACTTAGCATAATACCCTCTAGATCCATCCATGTTCCTGCAAATTGCAAGATTTCATTTTTATGGCTCACATGTATCATGACCGCGCACCGCAGTGAAGAGCAGCCCCCGCTCGCCACAACTAGAGAAAGCCCGCACGCAACAACAAAGACCCAAATCAGCCAAAAAAAAAAAAAAATATATATATATATATATATATAAATAAAAGAAAGTATTAGAAGATATGTCATAGATTAAGGCCTGAGATTTAAGGACTAGATAAATGTAACGCTGGCATGTTCTTCATGATTTACAAAGTTCCTCTGAAAATGTGTAGGAAAGTTCATTCATTCATAGGGCGTTTATAGATCATATGCCTGGTCAAATACTCTTTACATTTCTTAGGCCTTTCACTGGTTGGTCCGTTGTGGTCCTTTAAGAAATTTCTTCATTACTGCTTTCAGAGCAGATTATTAAAACACAAATTAAAAATAAACTTTCAGTGTCTGGGTTTTAAAGACAGAATTATATTTTTTAGTTGCAGCAACCACAAGAAACGAAAAGAGGTTTGTCATTTTTGCTGGGAGGGGGGAGGCTGAAGAAAGAGGTAAGTCAGATGTTTCTTTTGGGGGTGATGGAAATGTTCTAAAATTAGCCCATGGTGGTGATAGCACAACACTGTGTTAATCCTTAAAACCGCTGATTAGATTGATCACTCTGATCTTTTATTCATTTATCTTTTTCAACACATACAATGAATAGAACACACTTACAATGTTAAAGATGTCAGCGTTGAAACTCTGCTTGCTTTAATGATACCAGTTTAACCTCCCAAACAGATAAAATGAACGTAGTTATTTTTTTTCCCCTTATTTTCTCTGCTAGGTATCTGTTCAAACCAAACATAGAATAATGGAACAAAAGGAAACATATTTATTAACGAAAACGAATAACAACTTTCATCAGAAGGTATTAAATATAGTCCAAATGGAGTCAGTCCCCTGTGGAAGGGGCTAAGACCATCAATGACTAAGGAGCTTAGAATCGTGGTTTTGGAAATGATGGCATTCTGAGAGCTGGGAGAGCCAAAATCATGTGTGTTACGATGATTAAAATGTATACTTTGATATTCAAAAAGATGTTCTGAATCTGAACCAGAGGAGGGACGTCTGGGCTAATTATACCGAATTGGGAGTTACCAGCACATGGATGCTAATTGAGGCCATCTGATTGAATGGGAATGCCAACCAGATATTATAAAGTGATAAAAAGAAGAGGCTATATGTCATAATCTTGAAGAATACCAACATTCCAGGTGTGAAGAAGAAACAAAAAGAAACAGTCAGAAAAGCAGTAAAATAGAGATAATGTAGCATCGTAGCATTTAGGAAAAGTGTGGTTCAGCAGAAGATCATGATGTCATATGTTACTAGGACATCCAGTGAGAGAAGGGCTCCTGCGTCAGATGGTTATTTGAATTGGCAACAAATGATGAACTCGAAGGCCACAAGCCTCACTGCTCTTTCTGAGATTCTCTCACTATTTTGGAATAACTGTTGCCCAGATTGCTGCAAGCTTCTGGTTAATTTCCAGAGTTCTGTAAATGTTTATTCTGACAATGTTCTTGTAGCTTTTATAAAGGTGGGAATTTCTGAAGGTTCTTACTCTGTTTTTTTTACTGATGCCTCTCCCATATTTAGTTTTGCTCTCTTGACCTATTTATCCATTTTAGACTCCTGAATTTAATCTGTCATTAATCTGCAATCTGCAACCGTAATCATGGCAATGACTTCTGCATCAATCCCTTTTCTGCATCAGTAGCTCTCATTACTTCTGTTATTTATTACTTAACCCAGGGGTGTCCAAAGAATGGTGCACATACCTCAGGAGATCATCTCGGGGGCACAACAAGAAGCCTTCCTCTAAAATGTATTTCATCTTTTCTTTTTCTCTCTATATATGTGTGTTTTACAGTGTACATCATATACTGAAGCAATGATATATATGTAGGTCTATGTATGTGTTATGAATAAGTAAATACACCTGTTTGGGGGTGTGTGCTGTGTGGTCATGTTTTTAACTCTGATACTGGGTATGACAGCAAACAAGTTTGGTGACAGTAGCTTTGGATGATCACGTCACCCTCGGATGGTCTTATGCCATCAGCCCCTTCCCTTTCATCTATTCAATATCCCATATGAATTATGCTTTAAAAGCACACATCTGTGTGGTGTCAAGACTAGAATACATAGTATGCACTTCCCAAGCTGATGGAGAACTCTATCATGTAGCTCTTCTTCTGGGCCACACTGGACTCCTCATCACTCACCAAACATCTTGCCACTTTTGCTAACTTTCTTCTGCACACGTGGAATGACTGCACCCCCCATCTCAGGGCACCAATATCCTAGCCATGCTCAAAGCACAGCTCAAAGTCCACTCTGTCTCACATGCCATTACAGGCCAGTGCAGCCAGAATAAATGTCCCTATACTTTCTAATCTTGTGCTAAGCAACTTTATTTTATAGGAAATACCCAGTTTCTCACTTTATAATTTTTGAATAATTTAAATACGATTCTTTGGGATTTATCCTCCATTGTCAGCCCAGCGATTAGAAAATATTATTTAAACATATAGTTGAATAAGTCTACTGTCTCTGTTCACCATTTTATACTTCAATCATTATAAAAAATCAAACTCAGATTTTCATTTGTTTAAAGAACCTACCTCCACTAGGTTTATTTTGGTAAAAAAAAAAAAGAAAGACCAAAATTTAGCTGTTGGCCAATGAACATGGACTGAACACTTAACTAATAGTGAGGTAAATCTGTGAGAATCCTCCTTTCACATATGGTAGGAATGTTGAAAGTGCAACCTCAAAGTTGATACTCTTCAGTTTGTCATTTTGAAGTTGGTCTATTACAACTTCATTTTCTGGCCATACTTCATCTTCAGGGAAAAATAGAGTCCCGTTTTGCGAAATGTGGTATTGACTTTATTATAGAGCAGATCTGGGGTCCATAGAACAACCTGGATGTGTCACTATAAAACTGCTTTGGCCTTATTTTAATAACTTTAAAAATTATCACTTGTCATGGTATCTCTAAAGTAACTTTTCTCCCTCAGAATCTTTGCTATTATGCCAACCAGATTGTTACTTTTGTTGCTCTTTGCAAGACACCATAAAATAAAGATGGGATTAATAAATTCAAAACTGTGCAAGAAACTTTGAGGCTTTCTTTGGTTGCAACCTCTTTGTATGAGTAAAAATGTCCAGAGATAACCCCATTTTAATATTTCAACATCTGGCTGGTTATCAGTGTAAACTAAGATAAATTAGTGCGGCAAAGGAATAAAATCAGTGTGCTAAAACCATCATCTCATGATGTCACACTCAAAATGAATTCTCTTTACAGAGTTTAAAAGATAATGAAAAGGTTATTTTTTTGAGGCTTTAGTCACATTTAATCTAATGTGAAGTCAATGCACTCCAGGTCACAGGCAGGCCAGCCTAGAATGAAGTCACAGAAAAGAAAGTGAAGATGGAGTTGGAGATTACGTTAATTAGGATTTCTTAAGATAATATTTAATTTCACAAAGGATTTTAAGGCTATAAGATTGTTTCCTCACATCACAAGCTACATCAAGCATGCACATTTTCAGATTCTGTCCAGGCACTTTTGGCCAACAGGGTCTTATGGAATTCAAAACTTCCATAGGACAGAATTAGTACCAGTTAGCATAAGAGTCTACAGAATATTAGTGGCATGCAAATAAATGGATTTGATTAATAATCAAACGTCAGGTGGTATTTCTGTAAGCATACAATGCAACGATTTTTGGAAGGTCCCTCTTCTTGATCTCATTTTGTTTGGAAATTGTGATTTGGTGCTTAACTGCATTTGATAAGAAACTAATGCCTAAAGAATAGAAGAAAAGACGTGTGTGTCTTGGTGTGTGGGCATGTGAGAACTCTGAAGAAGAAAAATAAGGATTAGGGAACCAACCTCCAAAAGGCCACGAGTGCACATAAAAGTAAGGTTTATTTCTAACTTTGAAATATCGAAAGAGAGCAAATCATTGGGAGTGAAAGTTCTGGAATGTCGGTAGCTTACAGCTTGTGATTTGGGGATTTTCACTCAGGCAGTTATACATATTTTGAAAGGCAATGTTACATTTTTAAAGGGCAAGGGTGAGTGACAGTGATATTTCTAGCAAGAAAGGAACTAGAATTTACATTTGAGCATTCTTTTTTTTTTTTTAACAGGTCACGCGTTCTTGTAAAACTCTTTTAGAACTTATTCTTGTTCCATTTTTACAACTGGTAAAACTGAGACTCAGGTTAAGCTACCTGCCTGTAGCACAGCTATGCCTGGCAGTAACAGAATTCCAATCCAGCGAATCAACCTCCAGGCTTAGGCATTGGACTATCTCCCTTCTGTCTTTGAATTTAAGACTAGAGGCCGAAATTTCAGATTGCAGTTCCTTTGGGTGGCTGCCTTTTCACTCTGCACTGAGCCTGTTGCTGTTATAAGCTGGGCAAGTGAAGAGGATGTAGTGCATATTGTCTTTAGGTATAAGAGATGTGTCACCCCTTCTCTACTTTCCCCTCCAGACCCATACATAACTCTCTCCTTCTCTGCCCCGTCTTGTATCCTGGGAGGCTTGTGCCCCAGGGATGCTTCACCCCACCTTCCTTGCCGTCTGGCTTCTAATTGGTTGGCCAATAAGAGAATAAGGGCACCTAGGATGATGTTTGCCTAAACTCTGATTCCTGTTGGAAGGCTCGTCCTCCTCTCCCTCCCATCACTTTCACTAGATCCTGCCACACCTTTTGGTTACCCTCTGTTCCTTGAAGCCCTGAAGTGGTAAATCTCCCAGTGCTGTGAGCTCTTGGAAATCTCGGCATCACTAATTGGTTTCTTCATCTCCCTGCACTTCTGTCAATAGTCCGTTCACGAAGTTCTCCTCAAAACCTCCGTTGTGTACCTCTGCTCGTTCATGATGAAACCCTGAATAATATACGAACTATGATAAGATTTTAAAATCCCTCTAAATACAGGGCCTTAAATGTGCCACTTTGTTTTAGTCATTGATTAGCTAGTAGTACAAACAGACTCCAAAATATGCTCAGAATCCACTTTCTCTATTCCTCCTTAATAGCAGGAAAACGTGTATTAATTATTTTCTTAATGCTTCCATTTACTATCTGCTTCTCTGACAGTATGTCAATACCTATCCATTGGCAAGTTCTTCTGTGAAATTTGAATATACACAAACCTACCACAGTAAAACTCTTATTCATCAAAAATAATTTTTGAAAAGTATCTGACAGTTATTTGCAGTTTCTGCCATCTTTGTCTCATGGGCAATCTCACGAGACGGATTGTTCTTCTGAGCCTCCTGAACTGGGCCAGCACGTTGCCACCAGAAGGGCGCATCACAATTTTCATGTTTCTTGACATTTCAGGAGCAGGTAAACTTGTTAAGCACTCTCTCTTTGAAATACTTTTCTCCTGTATTTTTGATTATACCACATCCTCTTGGTTTTTTTTTGTTTGTTTTCTTTTATCTCACTGCCCATTCATTCCCATTGCTTTGTGGGGTACCATCTTGCACCTAATCCTTAAATATTGATGTATCTCATGTCCCTGGCCGTGAAAATTCCCACAGTCATCCAGGGAGGGTAAAGCATGTTCTTTGCACATTTATTCTAGTCCTTTCTCTTGGGCTCCAGACCCATTATCCCAAATTAATGGACATCTCTATTTAGATTTATCTGTTATCAATAATTTAATTTATTTAAAACTGAACTCATATTCTTTCTTCTTCCTCTGAAAGAATAAAGGAAAGAGAGACAGAGACAGAGACAGAAAGAAAGAAAGACAGAGAGAGAGAGAAAGAAAGAAAAGAAAAAGAAAACAAGAACAATAACAGCAACAACTTAATGAGATCTTTTTGTGACATTAAGGCAATTGGAATGTGGCTTGTAGGACATAGGGTACCACTGAAAGATCCTATGCATGGAGGAGTGAAGCATGATATCACCATATTTATATTTTGGTGTGATTACTTTGGTTGTTGATTTGATAATGGTTTTGAAGAGAACATGACTGTTTTGCAGGGAGGCCATCTGAAATATTTTTACAGTATTTTAGAAAAGAAGTAAAGGAAGACAGTCATAAAGGGGCAGAGAGGAGTGTACAAATTTAAGAAATATTTAAAAGATAAATCAGTAGGTGTTGATAAGTGATTGGATTTAAGGTCTAAAGAAGAGATAAGAACTGGTGGGATTGATCTTCTATCACCTAGGAAGTTGGTGTTGCCACCAGCCAAGATATAGAATACAAAGTAAATCAGATTAAGAGTGAAGAGGGAAGCTGTTTCTCTCTTTCCCTTTCTCCCTCTCTTTCTCTTCCTTCCTTCCTTTCATTTTTCCTTCCTCCCTCCCTTCCTTCCTTCCTTCCTTCCTTTTTTCCCCTCCTCTTTTTTTTTTCCTTCTAAAGTTTAAATTGCCCGTGGAAGAGGCTAAGCAAGTAACGAAGATTCGCTGACTGCAAGTTAGGGAAAAGAAGATCTGAGCTTCATAATCAGATGCTGGAGTGATGGGTATATAGAAGATGGTTGAAATCACGCTGTGACCAGCTCACAACAACAAGCTGTGCAAGTGGAAAAACAGTGGCTGGAGAAAGAACCCAAGGGACACAGCACTTGACAGGTTGGAAGAGAATGCTGTGAGAGAGACTGAGGTGCAGATAAGTTAACTAGCTCCATGTCCTACACCTAATTACGGGAAGAACCAGGGACAGACCCCGAATCTCCATTCCCACACAAGATCTCTTTCCACGGAACCCTCACTTACCTCATGCTGTTAAATGCTAAATTCGAATCTAGAAAATTTCAGAAAGTCCAGCTGTGTCTACACTAATGTTTTAACCTTCTAGATTAAACATCCAGGGAAAATTTAATAGTTTTTGCTCTGTAATGAACCACCCTAAAACATAGCCACTTAAAATACTTATTATTTATTAATTTTCATCCATCTGTGGATCAGCTGAGTAGTTCTTCAAGTTTGGGCTAGTTTGGCGGGGGCTGGTTGGTTTGGGTGGCCTCACTAGCACTCTGGTAATTATCATAGGGCCAGGTGAGGGCATGTGGTCACTGGGTCACCTGTCTCATCCTCCAGCAATATGGCCAAGATTTGGTCACATGATCGTGGCCACAGGGTTTTCAGGTCCCAGGATGCAAGCACTTTTCAAATCTCTGTTTCCACCAAATGTGTAATTGTTTCATTGGCTAAATCAAGAGTCATTGTAAGAGGGACCAAGCCGAGGGTGTAGCTACAGGGAGGACCATTATTTTGGTTGGTTTCACCAACAATCTACCATAGATAGCCAGATTTGCAATCATTGCCCATTCTAAAAAAAAATGTCATTTACAATTTTCTTCGAGGTTCTGACTATAGGTTGGGCCTCCTGGTGTGAGGCTGTGAAAATTCCCTAATAAATACAATGCTCTTAGAAGTCTCAGATGAAAGGTGAGGTATTTGTTTATTATTTTTTCTTAACTCTAATTAATAGCATACTTTACCAATGAAGAAATATTAGACTTGGAATCTGAAACCTTTTCACAACAGGAAAAGATATTTTTCTTTCCTTTTTTTTTGTTTTTTTTTGAGACAAATATTCTAAACTATTAAGAATGTACTATGAAGAGAGATTCTCCACACTCCAAATTCACAGCAAGTTTAGAAAATTTGTAATCAGTCTCTGTAGCCTTTGAAGAGGTCTGAGCTGGTTTAACATTTAAGAAACCTAAAAAGAAAAATTCTTCCTGAATCATCTAATTCAGAATGCCTGGACTGGGAGCCAGCAGAACAAAATGTCTCCAGTATGAAAATCCTCTATATTTTACTTTACTCACAAGTGGTGGCAAACATCTTGAAAACAAATATCTTTCAAAGAAATCTGATGAAACAAAAAGTATTTTGTTTCAGATATGTGGAATAAACCTTGTAAATTCTAAGTGGTTTCCTGAACTAGAAGAATATGGAAAATGCCAAAGATAGTTTTGCTAGGCATTTCCTTCAAGAGCAGAATTTCAAAGACTTGAAAAGTTTTTGTTTTTGTTGTGTTTTAATTTTTAAGCTACTAGCTCAAGTTAATATCTTAGGCCATTTTAAGGTATATTGAGAATGTATTGTGTTAGCACTGCTGGCCTATTCTGATGTCTATCTGCATATCTATAAAATCTATAGATATATAATCTAATATATAATCTATATAATATAGATATATAATCTAATAGATATACATTCCCAAGCTGACAAGCTCAGTAAGAATTCACATTCTACAAGCTACATTTTAATATTTCTTGGATAATGGCATTTATAATTATGTCTTACATTTCTTTGATATATCACAATTATATCTAACAAGTGTGATATAAAATATATGAAATTTAAAGAGTGTACCTGTAAACTTTTTCTGAAGTTGACAGTCATATAAGCTAAACTGAATATAATTAAATGCACACCATAATTTTACTTGAATTTACCATATGGATATTGAGAATTCATTTTTGTCATCAGGTCACTGAGGTAAAGAAGTTTGGAATGTTTTTCAGTGTATTCCAGGATTTCTAAATCTCGCCTCTTTTGATATTTGAGCCCAGATTATTCACCGTTGTGAGGTCCGTCCTGTGCATTGTAGGATATTTGGCAACCTCTCTGGATTCTACCCACTAGATGCCCGTGGCATCCTCCCCCTTGTCCCTGCTGTGACAACCAAAACTCTCCAGGCATTGCCAGACATCCCCTGAAAGGCTACACCGCCCTGATTTGAGAACTGAGGGTTACTGTATCCATTTGTTTCTCCTGTGAAAATTTGCGACCGATATCAAATTTTTCAACCCAAGTCCAAATGACGGCCTGTAACATTAGAATGATAAGCTTAGGTGTGAGGAATAACAGACCTCATGTATTACACATTCACTCTATGCCAGGGGTTTTGCAAACACGGATTATATTATTCAATGATTAGACTTTTCCATGCCATTTTTCAAGAGAATAAGTGAAGTCTCAGCAAGGTTTGATAATTAGCCCCAGGTCACACCGCAAATAAACTGATGCTTGAATTCAGTTCTTTCTGACCCTGAAATCCATGGTCTTCTAGCTGGAAGAATGGACATTGTTGGGGTACAGATGCAGTGGGGTCTTGTCTTTCCTTTATTCCTTTCTAAATCTGTCAATCTTAGATTAAATGATATTACGCTGCCTCTGCTGGGGTTTGAGTCAAAATTGACCACTTGTACTCCTTACCAGCTGGGTGAACAGAGACATACCACTGAGACTAGATGGCTTGCAAAGTCTTTATGACCTTGAAAGAAATAGGTCAGGGCCTTTCTTTACACTGTAAAACAAAAGTTCATGGTGATCCCTTGATATATAAGTAAATATATATATTTGACAGTCCAACAGCACAGTTTAGTTTATGGAGAGTAAAAGACATTTTATTTAAAAAAAAAAAACCACAAACATAAACAACATCCAAATCCAAACTAAATATGGGTGGAAGATTTAATAATGATCATCAAACTGTCCAAAACGGCTATCCTTAATTTTGCAAAAATATTTGCAGTGTAAATTTTTGGTCAGCCGGGGACTGTCTGCATTTTCCAAAAGCCAAAAAAATCACAACCATGGGAGTATTTTAAAAGTCTATGATAACAACTTAGTGGTTCAGGAACTAAAACTTTGTAATTAAAAGTTCCAAGGAGAGTGGTTTGTTCTAATTTTTAAAAAACGTTACTGAAGCTGAGCAATATGTGATTTTTCCCCGAATATCTGCTATCCATCAACAAGAAAAGAAAAAAAAAAGTAAGAAATACAAATTAAAGCTCTTTACAATTTCTGTTTCATACCAATATGTTTTCTGTTTTTAATATAATGACCATGCTACTAAGTCGTAGAGTGGTGTGGTGCTGGAGGGTATAATAAAATAATTAATTTAATGTGCTACTTTAATTGATTTTCACAAAGACAAATCTATGTCATCTTCATTATTCAAATAATTTGGAAAAATTATATTAATCAGAATCACCTAACTGAATTAGGACCTCTATTCCCACCTGACTAGATGATGCTGAAGTCTACATTTCTAATTTGACCCAAGTAGTACAGAAGAGAACCCTCTCTTCCATGATAATTCAAGCCCTCATCTCATCTCACCGTTCATCCAACAAATTTGTTATTGACCGAGCATGGGTGAAAGACATGAGTTTGAGGATAGCTCAGGAGGCTCATAAAAAAATTAACAGACCAGAAGGGTGAGTCTGTTTACAGATAAATCTCACTGATTTGGAATGGAATGTAGACAGCTCTGCAACTTTAGAAACATTTTACTTATAGTTGAAAGCATAACCCACCACCACCATAAAATTCTTATTATGGAGATACTTAAAAGTTAAAAACACAATACCTGGCACTGTATTCATTTATCACCACATTAGGTAGAGGGCAAGAACATCCTGACTTTTCCATAATTATCCACATGATTCTATAAGAGTTCCATAATTTCCCCACACGCCGCAGAGTAAGTGGTGGATGTGATTTGGCTAGCATGCTTTTGGCTTTGCTGTAAAAGCATTCATATAAGCCATGGGACACGTTTGTTAGTTCTGAAAATAAATAATACAACATTGGCTTGTTTGAAATTCTGTTGCGATCATCCAACAAGTACCACTTAGAAACACGTTTGGCTTTGAAGGCAAAAAAAAAAAAAAAAGAATTGAATATAAAAGACAGGTTAGAGCCAAATCATCAAGAATATATGTAAGGAAGTCAGCTGAGGGCAATATGTAAACCTATAAACAATGTGCATGTGTACAGTCTTATGGTCCTCGGGTTTAAATAAAATAATAAACAGATGTTGGTAAAACATTTCTGATCTTGGGTTGGCATCCAACAGAAAGATAAAAGGGAAGAAACAAACGACAACAAAAAAGCATATTATGAATTGAACAATGAAATCTTTAGTCTAACATGGGGCCAGGCTACAAAGAACTTTATGTGGCCTGTTCTAATTTCCCACTAAACACTTAAGAAAACAGTCGAACCAACAACAACAAAAAAGTAAATAAAAATGCTTATCATTAAAAATTAAGATGACAGCAGGACCATTATAAGGATCTACAAGGAATTTCCATGAAATTCAAATTCTGTATTGCTACATGGAGAATTACAAACAAGTCTAATAAAATAGAGAAAATCCACTGGCTTGAAAGGAGGGAACAGGCTCTGTCCTCTACACTCTTCTTTTTTGGTTCAGGTATCTCCATTGCATGACTAAATAATTACACTACCATTGTTTTCATAAGGTTTTATGTAGAGATCATCAGTGCTAAAGAGTTTATTTCAAGCAAAAGAAAATGTTATAGAGAAATTTTTTTAGATTTGTTATTAACATTTGGAGTAGAAATCTAAGTGTTTTGTAAGGATTTGTATGATAGAGAAGAATATACATACATGTATACATGTATATAGATATATACATATATTTGTCACTATGGTAGCTGGCTGTCAAGTATTTGCTGAGGGTTTGCAGAAACATTTAACCCAAGTGTACTCAGTAAGGTCCTCAGTTCTGCCAGACCTAAGGGTGCTTAGTTAGAAGATGATGGATGAAAAAATTAAAAATAATAATGTGTCCTGAATTAGACCACCTCCAATGTAGGCTGCAATGTATTAAAAGATCCATAGATAAGTTTCAAGACCATCTCATACAACACTATCTCCTACCCCTGCCAGGTGAGCAGGGAAATCATCAACTGCAGCAAAATGAGAGTCATCAGAGAACACCATCAGAAGGAAATGTGAACACTCCCAACCTCTACCCCTTTTCCCTCCATAAAATAATAATAATAGTAAGAATAATCTTTAAATGCAAATAACAAAGTAAAGAAAGAGGAAACCTGGTATTCCATTGGAGTTGTCAGCAAGAATGAGCTAGACAAGAAAGAAAAATCCATGTAAGAAAGGGAAGGGCAACAATATCAAAAATACCCACATTACTTACACACACAAACACACATTCAAACACAACCCCTAAAGGAACATATTCACAGGAAGCACGGCAGAGATGTAAAAAGAGACCTTCAGAGTATAGGCAGGGGCTGTTCCTTGCGTCAATAAGTGTTATAAAAATTTTAAGCCTGTGAGCAAAAAAAAAAAAAAAAAAAATGATTTTACCCATCTAAGTTATAAAGGCATAACTATACCTTGATGGCAAACATGGCTTTTGGAAAATGGAGATAGCTAATTAGGCTTTGCTGTAATGTCAATCAGGTTTTACTGTAGAAAAATTGGAAACTTTATACTACTTACTCCCTTCTCATTCCCACCTATCATGCTGAGCACAACAATTGCAGTTCACTTTATTTCTTTTTTCTGTTTGTCTTGTCTTCATTCTTGGTTTTCTTGACAGAGAATGTAAATAGTTTAGTGATCTTCATTGTATATTGTCTGAAAACTACCAGCCTAAATTCACTATTCCTCTAACTCATTAGAAGTTAGAACATGAACATTAGTTCATGGTTCTATGTTTAGCTTATAATCTTCCAATTATCACTCAATTTCCTGGCACATTGATATTATCAGAAGAGTGCCCTGAATATTGGACATTAAAATATGATCACTGGAATGTCTACTATTCATAAATTCAAATGTTGATCTTTTCTTATCCAATCCTGTTGCTGAAAAGTTACCTTGAAGTTTTACCAACTCAAACAAATCCTCGAGACACAAATCTCTGCTCTTGGCTGTGGCCAGCTACATGGAGAGTGCATCCATTTTAACCAGTGCCCCTGAAAAGTATGGACCTTGGTACTCAAAATCTCCGTTGACTAGCCAACACAGTCCCTGCACTTAACTCAGATGTCTCTCCCACCTCTGTATTTCCCTAAAGAGAGTATTTTCTTCTAGCTCAAGTACCACACTTTCAAGTGAGGGATTGCTTCCCTTCTCTTTTTTGTTACAGTGGACTCCATATACCTGGCCCTGGTCTCCTCTTGAGCAGAGGGGTTAGTGCCTCTCTGAATTTGAAACTATCTTACATGAAACTTATTTCAAAAAATCATGTCCTTCTGGTACCTAGATTAGACTTTCTTCTGAGGCAAATAAGATCTTACTGATAGAATCGTAGCTACGATTTTGGAAGCCCACTCTAAAATACGGTGTTGGGAATGGGTTGATAATGATTTAGATTTGAAGTGCAGTTGAAGTACTGGTGAGAAATGCTCGTGGACCAGATAAACGAGGTGGCAGTGGGAAAGGAGAGAAGCAGAAAAAGTCTATTCATATTTAAGAAATAAAATTATCAGGACTTAGGCTTTGAGAAAAGGCTGAGTTAAAGATTAAGACCTAGGTTAAAGGAGCTAGGGAACACAAGAAGTGAAACAAGTTTGGGGAAGGATAAAATGAATTTAGTGTTGGACTTGATAATTTTGAGAAATCTGAGAAATATTGAAGAAAAAATGTCTACAAGTTGGTAATAACTTTCTTTTGCAGTTTATTTGCAAGGATTTTCTTCTATAAAATGATGATTCTCATTCTTGATTTTTCTATTTTTTGGAACTGTGCTCTACACCACTCAAATTTGGCTACAATTGTTTCCTCCACCAATGTAATCCACACTAAGCCTAAGGAATCTTAACTCTGTCTTATAAAGTAATTTTTTTAAGTTCTGAGACCCCAATCTAATCTGACTATCTGAAGTCAATGGACTGTCTAGTTTGACTTTACAAGTTATATTTATATTGAAAGCGTCTCCAGAGTAGATTTTATATTGAGTGTCTGTATTCCTTACCAAACACAGCAGTTTCACATTAATTGTGATTAAAACAAGAATCTAAATATTTCTGGCTCCTTTTCCCAACTTCATCAGATAGCTAGATGATGCTGAGAGCTATTTCAATTAATTGTGACCTTATGGTAAAGCTGGCAATTTTAAGTAGAGATGCTTCTTTTTTTTTTTTTTCTTTTCAAGTTTTCTTTCTTTTTCTTTTTTTTTTTTTTTTTTTTTGAGGTTAAAAAGATGCTTCTTGGTATTAGAATACATATCAAAGCAATAGCTCCTCTCTCAAATTCAGTGTTATGTTTCCCTAACATAGAGTTACATTCCCTAAATATAGAGTTACTTAGCTTAATGCAAAGTAACCTGGTACAAAATAACTGGTATACTTCAATCATCTTCAGAAATGCCAGTTATTATATCAAGTCAATGTGATTCTGGTTGCTATGGATACTTAAAATTATGTGGTAAAAATTATGCCTGTCTTCCTTGATATAAAACACATTAGCTTTCTGATTGAAATTCTCCATGTGAAGGAGGCAGTTAACCAAAAAGTCATTCCACTAATGGACCCACTTGACACTAATTGTGTATCTGTTTATGTGTCCATTTTATCCATATTAAACACAGGAATTTCTCTATGATTTCTTTAGCCCAGAGTGTTTCAAGGAGCTGTAAGGGCGTGTCGTAACAAACTGTGCTCTCCACCTTAGTATCACGGTGTCAACGGGAAGTCCTCCTTGATGTCACTCACAATGGTTTAGGCAACACGCTTACACTGCTCCTCTTAAAATTGGGTCACTACCATATTAAACACGTGCATATGTAATTGGACTAGGGATTCCTCTAGTTGATATGTTTATGACATATTGCTGTTGCCTTCAACATGCTCACTCACATGAGCTGAAACTACCGTTTCCCTTCTCTTTGCCCCTCTCCTTCTTCATACAGCCTTTGCTCCAACCCAGCATTGTCTCCAGGCAACCCCCTTTGTCCTACCTTCGTGTCTTTGCTTGGCTATCCTGTCTACATAAAATCTCTTCATTCACTCGCAAATATTGACTGAGGTCCCCCGGGTGCGAGGCTGTGTTCTAGTTTGAGAAGGACTAGAGTCGTGTTCCAGAAGGCTAACATGAACCCTTCTTTTAACTGAAATCCTCTTTGTGCATTTGTTTCATTTTTCTTCATTGGAAGAAGAAAATGTTTTTCTTATCTTTCGACTTGGAAAGTGGAAGATGTTTGCTCACAGCTCCAAAGTTTACATATTCAAAGAGAAGTGAAAGCATAAACAATAAAAACATAAACAAAGAGAAAGTGAGTCTATTTCAGCTTTGATCGTAGATGACCAGGGATAGATTTATTTTGCTTTGGCTTGTGTCAAGTGCTCATCACTGGCCCAAACAACATTGTGAAGTCCTAAGGGCAGGATGCATGTTTGCTGCAGCTGTCCAAGTCCCCTAAAGTCTAGTAAGTTTGCAGTGGGTAATTATTTTGGGGAAGAACACATGAAAGAATAAATGCACACACGCATGAATGAATGAATGGCTTCAGGGTATATGTAATCTAATAGGGGAGGAACATGGGAAACTCACCATACTAAGAGGCAATACAGAGTGAAATATTTAAACCTTTCATTACTTTTGGAGTTCCACGTACAATAGGAAGTAGAAGTTTGTAAGAGACTATTGCATCCAACAAAACACCAGATTAACTAAAACTTATACTTTTCTTTAAAGTCCTCAAAGAACAGTGGATGCCAAAATGCCAGAAGGAATTAAGTTACAGAGAAGGATGAACTTTTCATATAAGTAAGCGTAAAGCAGGAACTACTTTTATACCTGGAGCAATGTTTTAGTCTCAGTATGGGTGGCGGTTGGAGAAGCAGACCTGCCATCATCAGAAAATATTTGATGGGACAAAGAGAAACCATCCGAACTTAAGGATGGTGTTGGCTGACGTGATGGATTAGAATCGAAAACTCCAAAGGCAAAAATGAATCTCTCACCTGTCATTCTTTCTCTTGAGGATTTTGCTAAAGTATCAATAGGAAGAGCACCAGAGCAAAGAGAGAAATAACAGAACCACAAAGACCCAATAATTGGGTCCAAGTATATAGACTTCTCATAGCCTAACTTAATCCAAAGCTAAATTTGTAAGCAGCTAGAAAAAGGAGTCCATGCCATAGGAGAAATCATCAATGGACTCATTTTTTAAAGTTTATCATTAATATTTTTAGTTTATAATTTGACAACACATTCTTGAATGGGATTATTTTCTGGCTAGAAAAAGGAGAGAGGGGAACCTCTATTTTATTTTATTCTCAAATAAGGGCAAATCCATACACTCAATCAAATGAGTAGATTATAGAGTTAACATCAACTTATGAAGTCAGGTTGTTTATATGTCAGGATAGGATAGTAGACTACACTGCAGGAAAAAAGCAATGCCAAATCTCAGTGGTTCGGCCCGGTAAGACTTTCCTTCCGTGATAATCTGGAAGCTTTCTTCCAAGATCTCTTCCAAGATCACTTTGCCACCACGGCATTTGGAAGTTGTGGGTTTCTTGAACACTATAGAATAGGAAGAGGAGTTTGGAAAGTCCTGAGGATGGTGTTTGGAAGGTCCTGAGGGTGGTGTTTAGACCTTGCGTGATGTGAAGAACATCCTCTCCACCCACATTTCAGTTTCCAAAACTCAGTCCCAGTGTTGGAACAAAACTGCAAGGGAGTCTAGGAAATGCAGTTTTCCAGCGGGTCCAAGAAGAAGAGAGAGTTGGCAACACCAAGTGTCTTCTCTGCCAATGCCCCTAACCAGAAAATGTGCCTGAACTGACTTTCAACTCACTTCTAAAAATTTAAGTTTACTTTTACACACAGAGAAATAGCGAAACCAGTCCCCAAAGACCTACATTTTTAACACATATGTTTCTACACCCATGGCTACAGTAATTTTCCCCTGGAGAGTTTTTAAAGCATGATCCCAAATAGACAAAATATCATCTCAGTGAACCTCCCCCCAAAAATGGAATGTATAATTTGTCTAGTAAATTTAGGTAAGTTGATAATCTTAGTGCACAACTGAAATAAAAAACCTTGTTATCAATTACATCATTTGGCTTTCTGCATAAGCTGAGATATATATATGTCTTAATGTAAGTTTTATACTCCAAGCCACTCTTATACGTAAAGCTCATATCGGTAACTAAAAAGGCTATGAAATGATAACAACATTAATTTATAGGATCCTAATATGCCCATTTTTTCATGGTGTATGACAGAATAGCATTTAAAATAAGAGCAGAGATTTCAAAAGAACTACTGACATTGCTCTAGTAGGAAACTGAGTTTTTTCTGATACTTTCAAGAATCAAAACTTTTGAATCCAAGTAATGAATAATGTGAAATCTCCAGAAAGCATGATAACTGGTTCATCAATAATGTGCATTCACTCACTACACAAATGTCCTAAAATTTTAGGGGATCATTGCAACCCCAGAACTCACTACTGACCACAGGGAAAAAATGCCTATCCCATCTTTTTTTCTTTTTAACTTTTTATGTTTGGCCATGAAAGTCATGATAGAAAATCTGAACACCATAACAAAAGTATAAAAAAGGACAAACTAACAACTATCTCCATAATCCCAACATTGAGAGGCAACTCCAAAATTTTCCTGATGACTCATTTAAAATGTATGTATTAACCATAGATATAATTGGTGGCTCCTAACTTTTAGCTTAATATTATGACAAAAAGTTTCCCATTTCATTTATATATTTATCTACATATTATGCCTGTGGCTATATAATAAACATCACATGGTTGCACCATAATTTACTTCACTGTTCTCCTAATATTATCCATTTAGACATGAGGATATTTTTCTGTACTTTTTAAGAATCTGGACTAAGAGTGTTCATCGGGTCCAGCAAATTCACTTCTGAATCTGTACCCACAGGAAATGAAAATTGGGTATGGAAGAGATATATACACTCCTATGTTTATTGCAGCATAATTTTCAATAGCCAAGTTATGAAAACAACCTAAGTGCTCGTCAACAGAGGAATGGATATAGAAGATGTGGTGTACATATACATATATATAAACAGCCATAGGAAAGAAGGAAATACTGCCACTTGTGACAACATGGATGGACCCTGACAATTAAGGTTAAGTGAGGTAAGTCAGAGAAAGACTAGTACTGCATGATATCCTGTATAGATGGACTCTAAAAAAGCCAAACGTGTAAAAACAGAGTAAAGTGGTGATTACCAATGGCTGTGGGGCGGGGGAACAGGAGAGATGCTGTTTCAGGATACAAACTTGAAACTAATAGATAAATAAGTCCTGGAGATGTAAGACACAGTATAGAGAATATAGACAACAACATTGTGTTATAACCATCCAACTTGCTAAGAGACTAGCTCTCAATTATTCCCACCACAAAAAAAGAAATGATAATCACATGACCTGAGAGAGGTGATAATGTGGCCACAATGGCAACCGTGTTACAATATATAAATACATCAAATAAGCATGTTGCACACCTTAAATTTACACACTGGTATAAGTCAAAAATAGTTCAATTTTTAAAAAATACTATTTACCATGGTGTACTCAGGAGAGTTCCTAGAAGGAAAATTCTGGATCCAAGAGAACGAACATTTTCAAAGCTTGGAAAACATATAGCCAACTTGCTTCCCACTCATGTTTCTCCCTCTTCTCTCTGGAATTCCTAGGTTTCCTTTGCGGCAGTTGAGGAGAGGAAAGTACAGCTTTGCTTGAGGGTGGTTTCCTTCCTGATTTAGTTATCCCCAGGGATGTCTGTCTCCTCACCGACATTCCCTTGCCCTCCTAACCCATCTTCACCTCAGCATGACATGTTTTGTGTTTTGTTCTTGTGTGCAGATCTCAAACCAAGTTTCTGTCATTTAGTTAGGATATTCAGTGTTCTACAGCTGATAAAATCATGTTCTGTGTGATCTAATCTAAGCCTCCTAAACATGCTTTGCAAGATGAGGATGATGTTATTCTCATTTTCCCAAGGAAAAGGAGAGAGAGGTGTCCAATTTCTTGCATCTGGTTCTCAAACCAATACATAACACAGTCAGAACTTGGATCCCTCCCTTCCGCCTCCCATTCTAGGGCTTTTTCTATTACTCTGAGACTGCAAGATACAGCAAGTCATGGGGAATCGTATTGTTTACCTCCTGTAATAAAATGCAGCAACATTGGTCCACACTTTCAAAAGGGAGAACAACATAATATCAGACATTAATTTCAATGTAGTAAAAATCACTTGACTTGCAAGGCAGTAGGAATGCGGTCATCTTTCCTAGCATCTTTATGCTTCTAAAAGCTAAACTATATCAGCTTTTTCTTAGCACTGTGTTTGTGATTTTTGAGGAAAACTAGAAATCAAAACCATTTTTTTTTTTTACTGAGTCCTCCTTTCTTGGGAGATTTTCTTTTGAATTATGAAAAGAAAATCTTTCTAACGTAAGTATAAACAAAACCTGCTTTTGTCACTAGCACCCTGTAGAAACCAAAGATGAACATTAAATTACTCTGAGCACATGGCCACTTGCCAGTAATTATTCAATATGAGGTTTAACCAAGTTTATCTAGACTACGAGGACCATGTGTACACAGCTAAAGGGAAAGACATGGTTAAAGTAATTATCTGGCATATTCCCACCATGCAGACAGTCAGTCTGGCTCATTTGGACCAAAGAATAATAACCCAGCACATTCTTCTGGCCAAAAGGAGTTATTTGGCAAATCACCTCGATGTGCCCCAACAGATGAATGTTAAATCTACAAGATGCCAAAAGAGAAAGAAAACACGACTGCCCCTGGGTATCAGAAAGCCTGCAGACAGGAGGGCGTAAGGGGAGCCCTGGAAGGAAGGGAATGGGTTGGGGATCAGGACACTGGCCTTTAAATTCTGGGAACTTTTCTGGGGCTTGGGAATTAAGATTCTAGAATCTCTTCATCTGGCTTCTTTGATTGCTTCATTAATTCTTCCCATTAAACATGTTGTCTTTTCTTAGATGTCTTTTTTTCTGTGATTTAAAGATCAGACTTCCCCCTTGGTAAATTTTAAAAAATTGAAATTGTATCAAGTATCTTCTCCAACCACAAGGCTATGAGACTAGATATCAATTACAGGGGAAAAAGCTGTAAAAAAATACAAACACATGGAGGCTAAACAATACACTACTAAATAACCAAGAGATCACTGAAGAAATCAAAGAGGAAATTAAAAAATACCTAGAAACAAATGACAGTGAAAACAAGATGACCCAAAACCTATGGGATGCAGCAAAAGCTTGCACCTAAAGCAATTAGAGAAAGAAGAACAAAAGAACCCCAAATTTAGCAGAAGGAAAGAAATCATAAAGATCAGATCAGAAATAAATGAAAAAGAAATGAAGAAAACAGTAGCAAAGATCAATAAAACTAAAGGCTGGTTCTTTGAGAAGATAAATAAAATTGATAAACCAATAGCCAGGTTCATCAAGAAAAAAAGGGAGAAGACTCAAATCTATAGAATTAGAAATGAAAAAAGAGAAGTAACAACTGACACCGCAGAAACACAAAGGATCATGAGAGAGTACGACGAGCCACTATATGCCAATAAAATGGACAACCTGGAAGAAATGGACAAATTCTTAGAAAAGGACAACCTTCCGAGACTGAACCAGGAAGAAATAGAAAATATAAACAGACCAATCACAAGCACTGAAACTGAAACTGTGATTAAAAATCTTCCAACAAACAAAAGTCCAGGACCAGATGGCTTCACAGGTGAATTCTCTCAAACATTTAGAGAAGAGTTAACATCTATCCTTCTCAAACTCTTCCAAAATATAGAGCAGAGGGAGGAACACCGCCAAACTCATTCTACGAGGCCACCATCACGCTGATACCAAAAACAGACAAAGATGTCACAAAGAAAGAAAACTACAGGCCAATATCGCTGATGAACATAGAGGCAAAAATCCTCAACAAAATGCTAGCAAACAGAATCCAACAGCACGTTAAAAGGATCATACACCACAATCAAGTGGGGTTTGTCCCAGGAATGCAAGGATTATTCAATATATGCAAATCAATCAATGTGATAAACCATATTAACAAATTGAAGGAGGAAAAAAACATATGATCATCTCAATAGATGCAGAAAAAGCTTTTGACAAAATTCAACTCCCATTTATGATAAAAACCCTCCAGAAAGTAGGCACAGAGGGAACTTACCTCAACATAATAAAGGACATAAATGTCAAACAAGACAAGGTTGTCCACTCTCACCACTATTATTCAACATAGTTTTGGGCATTTTAGCCACAGAAATCAGAGAGAAAAAGAAATAAAAGAATCCAAATCAAAAAAGAAGAAGCAAAGCTGTCACTGTTTGCAGATGACATGATACTATACATAGAGAATCCTAAAGATGCTACCAGAAAACTACTAGAGCTAATCAATGAGTTTGGTAAAGTAGCTGGATACAAAATTAATGCACAGAAATCTCT
>NC_041227.1:129762237-129762732 GCF_002837175.3 Physeter macrocephalus
TACTATACACTAATGATGAATTATCTGAAAGAGAAATTAAGGAAACACTCCCATTTACCACTGCAACAAAAAGAATAAAATAACTAGGAATCAACCTACCTAAGGAGAAAAAAGACCTGTATGCAGAAAACTATAAGACACCGATGAAAGAAATTAAAGATGATACAAAAAGGTGGAGAGATATACCATGTTCTTGGACTGGAAGAATCAACATTGTGAAAATGACTATACCATCCAAAGCAGTCTACAGATTCAATGAAATCCCTATCAAACCAATGGCATTTTTCACAGAACTAGAACAAAATATTTCACAATTTGTATGGAAACAAAAAAGACCCCAAATAGACAAAGCAATCTTGAGAAAGAAAAACAGAGTTGGAGGAATCAGGCTCCCAGACTTCCGACTATACTACAAAGCTACAGTAATCGAGACAGTATGGTACTGGCACAAAAACAGAAATATAGATCAATGGAACAGGATAGAAAGCCCAGAGA
>NC_041227.1:129763119-129830378 GCF_002837175.3 Physeter macrocephalus
AAATGCTGGAGAGGGTGTGGAGAAAAGGGAACCCTCTTGCACTGTTGCTGGGAATGTAAATTGATACAGCCACTATGGAGAACAGTATGGAGGTTCCTTAAAAAACTAAAAATAGAACTACCATATGACCCAGCAATCCCATTACTGGGCATACACCCTGAGAAAACCATAATTCAAAAAGAGTCACGTGCTTCCCTGGTGGCACAGTGGTTAAGAATCCGCCTGCCAATGCAGGGAACACAGGCTCATGCCCTGGTCTGGGAAGATCCCACATTCCGCGGAGCAACTAAGCCCGTGCGCCACAACCACTGAGCCTGCACTCTAGAGTCCACATGCCACAACCACTGAAGCCCGTGTGCCACTACTACTGAAGCCCGCATGCCTAGAGCCCGTGCTCCACAACAAGAGAAGCCACCGCAATGAGAAGCCCATGTACCGCAACCAATAGTAGCCCCCGCTCGCTGAAACTAGAGAAAGCCCACACACAGCAATGAAGACACGACGCAGCCAAAAAGAAATTAATTAAATAAATAAATTTTTAAATAAAAGAGTCATGTACCACAATGTTCATTGCAGCTCTATTTACAATAGCCAGGACATGGAAGCAACCTAAGTGTCCATTGACAGATGAATGGATAAAGAAGATGTGGCACATATATACAATGGCATATTACTCAGCCATAAAAAGAAACGAAATTGAGTTATTTGTAGTGAGGTGGATGGACCTAGAGTCTGTCATACAGAGTGAAGTAAGTCAGAAAGAGAAAAACAAATTCTGTATGCTAACACATATATATGGAATCTAAAAATAAAAATAAAAAGGTTCTGAAGAAACTAGGAGCAGGACAGGAATAAAGACCAGACATAGAGAATGGACTTGAGGACACGGGGAGGGGGAAGGGTAAGCTAGGACGAAGTGAGAGAGTGGCATGAACATATATACACTACCAAGTGAAAAATAGATAGCTAGTGGGAAGAAGCCACATAGCACAGGGAGATCAGCTCGGTGCTTTGTGACCACCTAGAGGTGTGGGATAGGAAGGGTGGGAGGGAGACGCAAGGGGGAGGGGATATGGCGATATATGTATATGTATAGCTGATTCACTTTGTTATACAGCAGAAACTAACATAGCATTGTAAAGAAATTATACTCTAATAAAGATGTTAAAAAAAAAAGATCAGACTTCCCTCTATAATCTGAGCACTCTGGTTTATCTGGCAATCAATCCAATGCATTAGATAATCCCACCTTGAAATTTTCTTTCGTGATGAGTATGGGGATAGCAAGAAAAGGAGACATTGACTGAGAAGCACCAGGCTTGTTTCCTTGTTAAACATAATACACATCTTAATACCCTGTGCCGATAATCCATGCCCTTCTTTGTTTTCCCTCGTGTCCAATTTTCTCATGGGGGTTTCTTAAATGAAGCAGCGTTGACATACTACCACATGGAGCTTCTCTCTACGGAGAACAGCGTTATTCATTCTAAACATTAGATTTTTCATTTCTAAAACCAAAGTAGAAATGATGATATAAACAGTATTTCTGACCAATTCGACTAGATTTTTCTTTTACTGTTTATTCTGGGAGAGCAGATTGATCAAGGCAACAGAAGCTAGAGGCAATTTGTCCAGGTTCAAATTGTGCCTTAACTGCTTACTAGCTATACGACCTTACTTAACTGCGTTGGCCTTACCTTCCGCATTTTCACGAGTGGTTATAACAGCCCCTAACATACAGGAACCCTATGAGAAATAAATAGACTGATGTATACAGAGCTTAGCGTGGAAATGTGTCAATATGTATTAACTATTAGAGCCAGTAGCACCTAATAATCAAATATGCCCTCTAGACTCATATTTATTGTGGGATCTTAGGCAAAATACTTACTTAACCAAGATGTAGTACTGACCCCAGAGGTAGTTAAGTGTTATGAGGATTCAATGAGTGGATTCATGTAGTGTGATTAGAACACTGTGGCCTGTGACATTGTCTCAATAAAATCAACGATTACAAATACTGTTTAATCCATGCATGATGAAACAGACTTCCAAGATCAATGAAAAACATGATGTAAAAAAGCATGAAATTCTATTGCATTAAAAGGGGCTTGTTTAATTGTAGATTATTTAGAAAGCAGTGGTACACTCAAATATATAGTCAAATGAAACATAAACGTCTCAACAAAGAAAAAATTGTCAGCAAACATACTGTCATCTCTGCTCCGGAGTGAAAAATGTAAAAGACCACAGAAGCTAATCAGCTACAATCTCCACATTCAGCTTCCAGAAGCCAATCTTAGGCTGAGGATGTAGAAATGCATTTAGAAACACGCCAAACCCACTTTTCTCATTTATGTTATAGTAAGGAACGTGCCAACCCATATCCTGAAACGCGGACTTGGTGTTTATATCAGCCCCTGTGAAACGGGGAACCCAAAACTGCTTAGCTCAAACCTAAACTAGCGCTAAGTATGCTTTTTCCCTTCAAAGTAATTGTTTTCTGCATTTCCTTAACTGTCTATTCATCTTTGTTTAGTAACCATCAATATTGTTGGAGCCAGGAATACATATACATTTTAAAAATTAAAATTAATCTGTTGCGACAATTCAAGCAAGAATAAATTTATACAGCAATGTTTGTTCCATAGCAAGCACTTAATAGATATTGAGTAAAAGAATGGATGTAATTGGGCTTTTGACCATTCTTGAAAAAGTGGGGAAATTTTATGGTTTAATGAAACTGGGTTAATGTAATTAGCTGGCTGATACACAAAAATCTCTCATTTCTTCTATTGTTACAGACAGCCGCAGAAGGAATGCTATTATCATTTCACAAAACAGCGAAGAAGGACAAAACCTAATTCCAATTTCTGTGTCAAGGAAGAACAGGTAAATTAATCAAAGTGGCCACACGTTGGGAATGAACCTGCATTGAAAATGCTGTATGCATAGGAAGTAAACATGTGCTAACACACATGCTACTTCTTCTGGAGTGATTACAATTCATAATAAAAATACGTGCCTCCTTTTGGATCCATACATTGTGTTTTTAGTGGGATATTGGCTGGAAATTATCCTCTCCTTTTAGTTCATGCATTAAGCGTAAAGGTTATCCCGCAATAGTATGCGTGGGCTAGCATCTCTCCAATTACTTGACATGTGAAATTAAAAGGTCAGGTGCTTCTACATTCTTAATATTATCTTACTTCGCTTTTTAAATTTTTTTCGACAGACTTATTCCTGATGCTTTGTAGCTACAACCAAGGGTTAGTAATCACTGTATAATAGAAAGGTCAGCTAAATTACCCTGGTCTGCCAGTTAGCAATTTATTGTCTCTCAACCTAAATTCGCTCTTCAAAAACCCACTGTGTGGTAAGGGAGGGGAGTCCTTTAGGAATTTTTTCCTCCGCAGTTTACGTAATATCCATCTTCTCCGAAGAGGTTGCTGGAGGGAGCTCCTTTGGCTGGTTGGCCCTTTGGTCAGTAGCGTGGGCGTGAGGGCTTTTCTTGATGCTCTGCCCCAGCCAGGCACCCAGAATACTCGGTTCTTCTTTTTAAGCACAGAAGTAGAACTTCAGTTTTATGTACTTGGTATCACTGTGATATAAACCTGTCAATCTACGCAAAGGTTTAGGAAAGCCTAATACACACAAAATCCTTTTCAAAAATAATCATTTTAGCTTCCTTTTTTAAAATCATTGTGTATGCTTTATCTCCCGATTGGACCCATCATGCTGCTACTCTTGTCTCCTTTTTTGTTTGTTCGTTTGTTTGTTTTAGTGGATTGACTTTATTTTTATTTATTTCTTTTCTGGCCACACCACGTGGCTTGTGGGATCTTCGTTCCCCCGACCAGGGATCGAACCCATGCCCTCGGCAATGAAAGTAAGGAGTCTTAACCACTGGACTGCTGGGGAATTCCCTCCTACTCTTGTCTTTTGAGATTCAAATGAAGCCAACCAGAATTCTACTCCTCTTGAGGAAGGGGTCCCAGATCTCTTCTAGTCCCTACACAGAATCAAGGTTCGGGGAGAATTTTACCAATTTCTACGAGCTCTTCAATCCTGGTTCTGCTGTCTTGGTTCAGGTTTTGCACGGTTCGCCACCTTGATGTGTGGCCAGATACTAAGTTACTGTCTCTTATCTCCAAACTTACCCTTTGATAGTCTGCCCTGTGATATCGTGCAGACCACATTTCTCCTTTGCCAGTTGCCTTTCTGCTAGACATTATACAATGGATGACATGAAGACGGAGGTGGAAGCCTGGGGGAGGGGCAGGAGAACTGCCTCTTATCTGCTCCCCGTTGTCCAAAGCACCCAACAACAGCTCCTTACACAGGCAACAGCATTCGCTCAACGTGATAACTATAATTAATTAATTAATAGTGTTAATTAATATGAACACTGTTAAGAGAGTAAATCCTAAGTGTTCTCATCACAAGGAAAGAAGTTGTTTTTCTATTTCTTTATTTTTGTATCTATATGACGTGATGGCTGTTCACTCAACTTATTACGGTCATCATTTCATGACGTACGTAAGCCAGATCAGTATGCTGTGCACTTTCATGCGGTGCTGTATGTCAATTATATCTCAAGAAAACTGGAAACAAAAACAAATTCATACCAAAAAAACCCCCAAAACAGCATTTGATCCTAGTTCAGCATCTTCTAGCTAATTGGGTCCAGTTTCTAGCTTCACCTAGTTCCCCCAGAGCCAGCTTTTAATGCTTTGTCAAAGGTATTATCCATCAGACAGCATCCCCTTCTCAGAAATCTGAGCCTAGCTTCCAGTTTCAGAAGACCCCTCCTATGAATTCCAGACGTACTAGGGTCCAGCACCTATTTTTCACTTACTTCTACAAAAATCAAAGGATCCCCCTCTCAAAACAAACGAAAAAAAAAACCCATAACACCAAACTGATAATAAACAGATACCTTATTTTATTTTATGACATTTCATTTTATTTTAGGTACAATAGGTTCTTTAAATTTTGGGGTTGATAGAAAGGTTTATATCATGATGATGCCAAGAATATAAAACTGAATACCTATGTGCTTTAAAATTCCCTTGACCTTTTCAACAAACTTGAACTCCAGGCTCTAATCATGACACCCAGCTTGCTTTTTCTCTCTTTTCAAAATGAGAATAGAACACAAAAATAATATTTTCTGTTGCAGGACAACTCAGCTCTTAGATTTGTTCTGCCTTTCCCTTTCTGTCTCTGGCTGGCACCTATGTTTTCACATCTCAGTGACTAATCATTATATTTGACTAAAGAAAAACAGAATCCCTAAAGGGAATTCTTTTACGCTTTCAAGAATACAAACCCACACAAATAAACTCTCCTTCATAAACAGGCAATTCACAGAACTGTTTAATTTTGTTTGGTTTGTTGTATTTTCACTATCTTTACCCACCAGCCATTTGCAAAAGGAGTTATGAACCAACAACTATCGTACTTTTAAGCAGAGGGATGGGGAAGAAATTCAGCTGATATAAAAAGAAAAGCATATAGACAATACCTGTCACTATATTTCTAAATTTTACTTCAGCAGAGTTTTAAACCAGTTGGTATAAAGCAAAAATTTAGGTGTTAAAAAAAATCCTGTTACCATTTTTTAATGCAATTTACATTTCTTATTAGCTCCTCTGATTCCTCGCGTGATTTGAAACCTTTGTAATTGACTTCCTAGAATCACCTTGGTGCAATTTAAAGGCAACACTCAGCAGTTACAGAATAGTAAAGGAAAGAAAGAGGAATTGAAAAGAAGTGTATTTATAACCTTGGTCATAGGTATCCTAAGAGTGTTTCTGTTTTAATAGTTAATTAGCTTATCAGTTCCGAAATGTTGAAACGACTTTTGGAATCCCAGGTTCTATGGCTGTTGGCACCATAGCTGTTTCCTGACTGCAGTTTCCTTAACTTTCCGTTTAATTTTTTTCTTTTCCTTGAAACCAAAATCATTTAATGAAATCTGACTCGTCAAGGCCACTGACTGATCTTCTGAGCAGAAAGTATGCAAAGGTGGCCAATTCCATTAAATTACAGCCCCTGTCCAAGTTATGAGACATCATTTTCAGGCAGACAAAATGCAATGTAGTCAGAAATGCTAAGAGACATAACTAATAACAAGGAAAAAAAAGAAGAATATGAAAAGACCTGAAGGAAAAATAAGTTCAACTCGCAGAAGAGAAACGATGGGGGTGGGAAACACATGTGCAATTTTTTTCCCCACTTATTCTATTTCCTTTATGTTCCCTAGTTCAGGGCCGCTGGTAGGAGATTGATACATTTATTAATTTTCCATGCAGAAAGACAAACAGTGGACTCAGTCCGGTGGGGTTGAAACGTCTGGCCTCAGGTTTCCCCATGGAATCTTCCAAACTTGCCTAATGGTCTTTGACCACACAGATCCATTTAAGGAATACGGTATCCATTTTTGAAAATCTCATTTAGACTCATACATAAAATAATGCCTGTCATAATGCCTTGGTTTTCTCTGGTTCTTCTTTTTATTTCCCTGGGTTAATTTAAAATGCAGAGCAAAGCAAAGACAGAAAAAAAAAGCAATTTAAAGGATGTTCAAGATAGTCTTTGTAATATGATTTTTCTTTTTAAATTGCGAGAACGTAGTAAAATAAGTCATTTCTTTCTGCGTAAAGTGGTATTTATGACCTCTCCCTTAGAAATTATGTAAGTAAATATTCATGGAGAAATATTTTCACCTATTTTACATGTTTATTAACTTAAGGTCTGACTGTGAGGAACCTGCAAATTATGGAATGTATTTTTTTAGGATAAACACTGGTGTTTTTAAAAAAAAAAAATCAGAGTGGAAACAATCTTTTTTTTCCCTTTGGAGTGGAGCCTTGCCATTTTTCACTTTTAGAACTCATCTTGGGTGCTAGATGCTTAATGAGTCAATAAATTTCTACATATTAGGTGAAGTATTCATGTAGCAGGAATTTCTTTTTTCTATGGTTCCTGGTATAAGTTTAACAAATAGCAGCAGCTACGGGAAACAAAAATGATCTGAGGTTATTCTGATTTTAACTTTTGTTTTGAAAGCAGGTAAATTTAGCTCAATTGTTTGAGACTCCTTTATTTAAATTTCTGAAATTTCCTCAGCACGAGATAAGATCAACTATTACTTTTGTATTAGAGAGCCTCCACATTTTGTGAAAGAAAATATGTTAAAATATTATTAGGAATGAAATATCACCATTTGAAAATCAATTTACATATGATCCTAAAAAATAAACCAGACTTAAGTTTGAGTTCTGGATAATGAATTGTCAAGGGTGTTATTTTACTGAAGTGTTCAGTTATGTCTGTTTATGTTATTAAGTGGGATGAGATAAAGTACATATTCAACTCTTTTTTAAAAGGACAGAATACATCATTTTAACTAATTAGGTCCATTTATCTTAACTTTATATTTCTTTGGGTTGGTTCCTGAAATAGACCATGAAACCAACCTATTTATAAGATGTGTTAAAAAAAAATTCAAAATGTGTTGAAAAGAATAGCCAACATAAATTGTCAGTTAACTACATTAACTATGAAATTATAAAACTCAAATTTTACGTGTAAATTTATTTTATTTTTTGTAATATTCTAAAAAGTTTATATTTTGCTAAAAAATATTTGTGCAAGGCAATTAAAATATTTGGAAGATAGATAAGATTATATTTATATATATGTACACAAGCCTAATATAAAATATAACCATGTGTAGGTATAGACATACATACATATAGTTTGTATATATATATAGTATATGCATGTATTTATATAGCTATATTTGTTAGACGTGAAATACATATTCATAAAAACACTTCATGATGTTATCCACCCTAAAACATAAATCTGTGGGAGAATACTGTCTTGGTTATGAGCCATTAGACTTTAAAAATAGCTATTTAAAAACAAATATAAGTTTTTTTAAAGTTTGAATTCTAACATCACTCTCTGTATCAAAGAGTATTAACTCTGTATTAAAGAGTTAATATTCTCTGGTACGATGTTGGAATTCAAACTTTAAAAGGTCTATATAAAGACTTTAGTGGAATAAAACAAGACGAAAAGACAACCCTCAGAATGGGAGAAAATATTTGCAAACGAATCAATGGACAAAGGATTAACCTCCAAAATATATAAACAGCTCATGCAGCTCAATATTAAAAAAACAAACAACCCAATCCAAAAAAGGGCAGAAGACTTAAATAGACATTTCTCCAAAGAAGACATACAGATGGCCAAGAGGCACATGAAAAGCTGCTCAACATCACTAATTATTAGAGAAGTGCAAATCAAAACTACAATGAGGTATCACCTCACACCAGTTAGAATGGGCATCATCAGAAAATCTACAAACAACAAATGCCGGAGAGGGTGTGGAGAAAAGGGAACCCTCTTGCACTGTTGGTGGGAATGTAAATTGACACAACCACTTTGGAGAACAGTATGGAGGTTCCTTAAAAAACCAAAAATAGAATTACCATATGACCCAGCAATCCCACTCCTGGGCATATACCCAGAGATGGACCTAGAGACTATCATACAGAGTGAAGTAAGTCAGAATGAGAAAAACAAATATCGTATATTAACACATATATGTGGAATCTAGAAAAATGGTACAGATGAACTGGTTTGCAAGGCAGAAATAGAGACACAGATATAGAGAAAAAAAGTGTGGACACCAAGGGGGGAAAGTGGGTGGAGTAGGGTGGGGGTGGTGGGATGAATTGGGAGATTGGGATTGACATATATACACTCATATGTATCAAATAGATAATTAATAAGAAGCTGCTGTATACAAAAATAAAATTCAAAAAAATAAAAGAAAATAAACCTACATTAACACATCATCAAAAAAAAGACTGATAAAATTTAACTATTTTAAAATTAAGATTCCTTTTATGATAAGGAATACATGATAAAGGAATATAAGATAAATACATAATAAAGAAAATAAAAAGATATGTAACAGAGGGGGAAAATATATTTGTAATGCTGTATATAACTAACAGGAGGACTATCGCTAATGTATTTTTTAAAACTCCTACACAAATCAGTAAGAAAAATATATCAACCCAAAAGAAAAATGGGCAAAACTGTTGAACAAGTACTTCACAAAAGAGGATATCCAAATGGGCACTAAAAAATGAAAAGGCACTCAACCTCGTTAATAACCAGAGTAATGCAAATAAAAGCCAAGAAGGTGTCATTACGCGCCCACCACATCAGCACAATTTAAAACGACCGACATACCGAGGATTGGCAAGAATGGGGAGCCATAGCGACTTTCAAGCACTTTGGTCAGGAGTGGGAATTGGTACAACCACTTGGGGGAACAGTTTGCCATCATCTACTCAAGTTGACAATACGTTCACCCTAGGAGTCAGCAGTTTCACTTCTTGACAAGCTTCCCAAGGAAACTCACGCACATGTGCTGTTTTGGACGGAATTGTATCTGCTCAAAATTCACATTTTGAAGCCCTAGCCCCTAGATGACTGCATGTGAAGATAGGGCCTTTAAGGAGGTAATTAAGATTAAATGAGGTAATAAGTGTGGGGTCCTAAGCCAGTAGGACCTGTGTCCTTATAAGAAGAGGAAGAGACACCAGGAGTGCACAGGCACAGAGTAAAGGCCACGTGAGGTCACAGTGAGAAGGCAGCTGTCTGTATGCGAAGGAGAGAACTCTCATCAGAAACCAACCCTGTTGGCACCTTGATCTTGGACTTCCTGCCTCCAAAGTGTGAGAAAATAAATTTCTGTTAAGCCACCTAAAAAACCCCAAAACAAACAAACAAACAAAAACTTTAGTGGAATAAAAGCAAATATAGATGATGTTTTAAAATACAATTTAAGTGGAAAGCTCTTTTTAAGGATATCATTAAATCAGAGGGGAATATTCATTATTCGAACGGAATTAAAACATCATTTTATATAACCAAAACCAAGCAAATAAACAAAGAAGACCAAAAAGCAGTGTGACCCTTGAAAGACAAGCCAGAGAAAATATTTTCAACACATATAATAATAAACTATTAATAATTAAGTAAGTTATTAACACCTATCAGTAAATAAATAAATTATTAATACTTATAATGTGTAAAATACGACCAGAAGGTCAGGTATAATTTAGTCTGCATTCCAATAACAAAATTACATTAAGACATAAATAGGCAATTCACAGAAAAAATACACATTGCTAATTAAATTTTAAGAATCAAACTCAGTAATATAAATTTAGCCATGAGATATCATTTTTTATTCATCCAACTGGAAAGACCAAAAAGAGTGATAATATCCAATTTGGAGGACTTTAGAGAAAACCATCATTTGTTTTTAACTCTTGGTGGAAGTTTAAAGTATGAAAACTTTTGGTGAGCAACTAGCCTATGTCCATCTACTTATATAAGACACCTACACAGCCATTCTTTTTAATTCTAATATCCCATTGAGACATAAAAACAAAAGACACATGTACAAATATATATACTTCACCTTTATTTTTAAAAATTTAAAACAACATTATGCATGTGATAACTCTAAATACTAGAATGCAATGCAGTCATGAAAGAGGCGGAGCTAGCTCTATGACAAAATAGAAAATCGTGCACTATATGTTATATCATGCACTATAGTAAGTTGAAGTGCATTATAGGCCATATTATATTTTTCAAATATAGAATTTAAAATTTTGGTAAAGCAGGCAGGAAGTTATTTACAGAAGTTACCTATGAATGACGGGTTTAGGAGAGAGTTTCTGTATATTTTTAATAATACGCCATGAGCATATTTCACATTTAAAATAACATTTTGTATATGAAAATAAACTTGGCCCAGGGCTTTTCATGTGTATTCTCTCCTCTGCGGGATGAACTGGCCACAAATGCTGAGATGGTCAACCTGCCAACCAATCTGCCAATGTCCCCAGAGTCTGATACAGAAAGTCCAAGGCCTTGCTATGCTCAGTTCAAACCTATTCAAAGGGATGGTGGGTCTATGAGTAACACTGAATATCTAACTCACTTTCTTATTTTTGTCTTTCTCGTTGTGTATCTCTAAGTCTGTCTGCTAATAGAATGGTGATTGTTTGCGAATATTTCGCTGCATTCTACTCTCAACCCTGCCCGAGAGTAATTTGGTCGTGAGGACATACAAGCTGAAGAGATGCTCTAATGATACTGCTCCCGCTTAAGAACATCCTGCCCCAGACCCCCAGCCACTGTCAAGGAGAGTTTGCTCTGCCACCAGAGGACTTTCTCTATTGTAATTAATAGCATTAAAAGTATTGAAGTCTTCAGAGACATAGAGAACAGAATTGTGGTTGTCAAGAGGGAGGGGAGAAGGGGAGGGATGGATTGGGGGTTTGGGATTAGCAGATGCAAACTATTACATATAGGATGGATAAACAACAAGGTCCTACTGCAGAGCACAGGGAACTATATTCAGTATCCTAGGATAAACCATAATGGAAAAAGTATGAAAAAGAATGTACAATATATATGTATAATTGAATCACTTTGCTGTACAGCAGAAATTAACACAACATTGTAAATCAACTATACTTCAATAAAATACATTTTTTAAAAGTACTGAAGTCTTCAGAAAAGGGGGAGAATTCCGGCAGAAGACTAAAGAATAAGGAAGACGGTAACATAGAAAACATTAATTTCAAGGGCTTCTGAGGAGAGATGGACTTTTGTCCAATCTCAGCTCTGCTAGTTATTAGCTTGAACACAACTATATGAACTATTCTCTCTGATTCTCATGTAATAATGCATAAATGTTGTAATATATTTAATGCACAGGTTTGTAAAGGGGACATAACACGGTGGATGAAATGTACCTCTCAAAGCCTACCTCCAAGTGGTAGGAGTTTAACATATCTTGGTGTCCAACTGTCCCTCACCTCCAGCTTTTGCTCTTCATTAAGCAAGGAGAAAAGATTTTTAAGTTGTGGTATTACAGAGATAGCGGTAAAAATGTACGGAAAGAACCAGGCAAAATCCCGATTCAGTCAAGATAGAGGAACTCAGCTTTGGGGAATGAGAACAGTATGAATCCAATGAAATGAAAACAGCACAGACTTTCGAATCAGGTCAATGTGATCGATTATACATAATAAACAGCATAGCCTTGACTTTCTTCGGCCTCATTATATTGATTTGTAAAGAACCTGCCTCAAAGAGCAATGATGAATTATGAATAAGATCATAGAGCATTGTTTTTGAAACATCAGAATCTTAGAAATACTAGTTTCTATCCTCTCTTTATATACAGCATGTAAATATTATCAGGGGAGCAAGGGTTGGCATGGTTGTAGCCCATCAGGTTGGCATGGATCTGCTAGCAGACCATAAAAATAATTTTTAAAAAAATCCACATCTAGGTTGGGAAGCAACCTATAGTCAATCACAACCTCATCAGGCAGAAAAGGATCAAGATGGATGATGGGCTTATAAAACTAAGAAGAAAACTATTAAGTCCTGCCAATTTGGCAAAGTCTTCATTCTTGATGGAAAGCTTTCGTCTAGAGCTGTTGAGGGAAACGTAGACAAGATGGGTTTTTATGTGGTGTGGAACTCGGCGTCTCAAAGAGCTTTTGTTAGGTATGACAAAATCAGATTAATCGATTCAACAGCTTTTACGGACACCTGCTCTACAGGATAGATTAGAGTTGATACTTTCACACTCTTGGCCAAGGTAAAGTGTTGCTGCCAGATTAAGGGCAGAGACCCTGTTGTCTGCTTCCTTTTTTTTACATCTAATTCTCAACTGAAATTTCATATCGAGTCTTCATGTCCTCCAGATCCTAGGGAACCACCAGGGCTGTCTCTCTCTGGCATTTTCCTCAAGCCTCACTATTCTCCCAGGCTGCTAGCCAGACTGCAACTCTCTACTTCTTATTCAGAACTTCAAATCTATCTCCCCTCCATTATGCACAGCCAACCAGCATGCCCCTTCTTTGTGCTTCAGAATCTGTATACAAACTGTTATGAAAACCTGGAAAAAAATATTTCCTGTCTTCTTCACTTTGCATCTTTGCGTACACGGACTTGCTCGACATTAATGCCACGCATGTTTAGTAAGCACCACTGTACTTAGGGCATCTTTCCATCCACGTGGATGTAACAGCCCGGGGATTCCTTTTTTGCTATGAGGACCCTTTCTCTGCTGAGTTGAATACAGGAGACACCGGCACCACGTTCCTTGATCTTGGAGCCTCATGACATATTTTGAGTCAGGGAACCTGGATGATCTTTCAGGCGCAGCCCCACCATCATCAACACTTACCTGCCATGTTCATTCTGCTGCCACCCTAGTCCCTTCCTGATGCTTGGAAATGGTCGTCTTCCCACAGGCTATTCATTCTAGTGTTTCCACAGGCTATTTCCTCTGACCAGACATCGCAGTCATCATCTTCAACATTCTTCAAGTCCATGTGGTAAAGTTAAGTGCAGGGTAAGACGTTCATAACCACCTCATTGAAAATCGCAAACCCGTTTCCCTCTTCCTTGTATGTTTTGCTCCACATCAATTACCATGTGGTAACCTGTTCTATAAGTTGGTTGATTTATTTATTTTCTGCTTCTCCCCACTAGCATGGAAGCTGCCCCTGAGCAGGGTTTTGTTTTTACGATACAATGATGTGTTTCCAGTGCCTAGAGGTGTGTCTGACCCAGAGGTAAATCAATAAGTGTTTGTTTACTAATGGATAAACCATCATCAGCTTCATCAGCGAAATATCATACCTTGAGATACGCATGTTGGGTCCTATAGCCCTAATAGGAGTTGAAATAATTTTTATGTTTTGACAATAACAATCACATTTCCACTCTGACGATATTTTTTTCTAGTTTTTGGCATCAGGATAAACTCTACATTTGAAAAGAATAGATAAGTCCTGGAGATCAGGTTCTCCGAGATCGGTCACGGACATACAGAAGAAAAGCTGTATGTGGTGTGACTGCAAAATTATCTAAATAATAGAAAATATAATCAGACAAATACTATCTTGACATCCTCAAATCTGAAGATGCAGCAAAGGAACCAAAATACTACCTGAAAAAGTTGAAAATCATGGCCATTTTAAACTTCCAAAAGTGTTGGATGCAGAAGTCAGTGAGTACTCAGACCCTTACCCTGAGTGCCGTCTCAAGCATGCTAACAGAAGTTTCCAGGTTTTAGAACTTGGCAGGGAAATCCTTGTAAAAATAAAAGCGATCCACTTTACATTCACTGCAACTGGAACCTCGATAAGTTATGTTCTTGTCTGGAGGCCAGATCAGGGTGGCAAGGAAAATATTTGGAGCTAGTCCTGGCACACAAATTTTGACATTTAGGTAAAATTCACTGAGAAAAGAGTCGTGTTCGGTTATCCTGAATCTGAAGCCTCATTATATTAGAGACATAAATGCTCATTTTTGCAGCTCTACATTTGGTCTTGAAGCCAAAGGTAGGTGTGACTGTGACCCTAGGCCAGAGTACTAGGATATACTGAAGAGAAAATGAGAGATCTTACTCTGATTTTAACTGTCATGCCTAGAATAATGGTCACCCTTCTAAAACCTTGAGTCAAAAATATACATATATATATATGGCCCTTGTATTTCTGAAATGTACTTCTGAGAATATTGAATATTGAAATGTTTTCACTATGCCTAAGCAATAGTGTAACCGGACAGAAAATTATTGGAGTTCTTTCTCTACTTCTTAAACATCCTCATAATGCACTCCATTAACTGCTGCCCCCAAATTTTGTTCTGGAGAAGAAATCTCACGTCCACCTCATATATAGAGAGAGATATATAGATATATATGTTTTATACCACCTAGTCCAGCGCTTTTCAGATTTCCTACCAAAGAGCTCCAATTCACAGTACATTAAAAAATGGGAGGCTCTCTATGTACATTTCTGTGTGTGCCTTTTCCTGGAGTGGACATTTGTCCTTTCACCCTTTGCAAATTACAGACATCCCAGTCATGAGGAGGCAGGGCCAAGATAATGGTGGCTGAATCCTTCTGGCAGCTGAGAGGTGGACAAATGTCCTAGATCTAGCCAGTCAGGTGTCCTTCCCGAAGGTTTTGCACATTTGGTCATGCTCTCAAGGTGCAGTTTCAGGAGAGCTGATTCCCTGTGGCTACAGGGTAATTAAGACTCCACAGCTGGTCAGGGTGTTAGGAGCCCTGGTGCCAGCCAAGCTGGCAGGTTTCCCAGGATAATGGTTCTGGTGAAAGCATATAAATCATCCTTTCAGAGTCATGATAGGTTGTGATTTGCCTCCCTCTGATTCTGCCTGAACCCTTTCCTACAATCTCCCTGTCAATTGTGAGAGCTACCTTAAAACCCTTGCAATACATTCCCTGTCCACTTAATCAGAGCTGGATTTCTTGTTTGTAAGCAAATAGTCAGGTAAGTCCAATATAATATGAATGTCTCCTTCTCTGTGCTTAATGAGGATAAAACTGTTCATACTCTCTCTGTTATGAAAAAAGTATATGAAATTTAGTAAGCATGAATTTTCTTTTTCTTCCTGACAACATTCTGATTTTGCATTTTCTTTGATTACTTATAGACTTTCCTAAAGTGTCATAATGACATTAACAATGACTCTGATATTATAATATTTTAGTGGTTTCATTGTTCATCATCATTTCTCTTTTATCATAGATTTCCCATCATTGGATTATTTATGCTTCCTTCAGGAAAGGTAATTGGGTGTTACACATTCTCTGAGCCCTTGCATTTCTGAAATGCATTTCTAAAAATATTTAAGTGTTTACTTTATACCTAAGCAATAGTTTAGCTGAATAGAAAATTATTGGACTTCTTCCTCTACTCCTTAACCTCATTATGATATACTTCGTTATCCCCCAAAATTTGGTTCTGGGAGAAGAAATCTCACGTCCACTTACTTTTTTCATTTCATTAGTGGGTAACCTTTTTGTTTTCAATCTCTCCTACACCTGTATGTTTGTAGGATTTTTCCCCATCTGTCTTTCAATTAAAATTATATTTTACATACATTTGTACATATAGTTTGTTTTTGTAGCTTTCCATTATCTTTTCTTAGAATTTGCTATAACCCTTTAATACGAAAGAGCACATTCATGTTCAGCTTGGAGATTTGTTTCTTGTTTTGTTTTGTTGTTTATTTTGTGGGGTTTTTCTTTCTTTGTTTGTTTGTTTTTGCTTTGGCTATTGCTTTTGCTTTGCATATTCTGTATTTTCCTTTCCACCATTTCTGTTATTGGGGTTCTTGTATCTGTTCTCCTTGTCTCTGTCTCTCACCTTTATTCTCTAGTTTTCATTTCTTCATTCGTTTTCAAATTCTGAGGAGATATCCTTAGCTTCTTTTGGCTTTGTTTTTCTGCAGAATGTCTTTTTTATATTTTCACTGAGCTATTAGTTTCTCTTCCAGTCTCCAGGAGGCTTCTTTCAGCTAAATATTTCTCCTCATGACCACCATTTCTAGTACAGGAGATACAGTCTCATCTCGAATCTTTGTGAAAAGGGAGTTTGACATTTTATAAGATTTGCTCTTACTGGTCAGATGAGTCTGTTTCTTCTCAATAGAAGAAAGGACTCCAGATTAGTACTTTTCTTATGGAAATGGTTGTCCAACATTGGACAATTAGTTGATGTTAGAAATCATTCTGAATCTCTGCTCAAAATGTTCAGCCCAGGCAAAGGAGGAAAGGAAAGAGTCGCGTCCACCCTAGCTGTATTTTGCCAACTTGCAAGTCTAAGAACCTGCAGGAATTGGGAGGGAGCAAGACAGGAGACATCAGAAGAACTAAGCTGCTCTTTGGCATCAAAAAGATTTGTTTTCATTATCGTATGGACAACCTGGAGTTAGCAGGAGGAGAACTGCCCTGGTAGTTCTAACTGACCCTTCATTGAAAGCCAGATACAGCAGACCCTTCAAATCAGTTACAAATCTAGGTCTGAGGCAGGGCCAGAAAGCCCTGGTGGTTACTTGAGAAATATCCAATGTAAAAACTCAAGCTGAGAATTAGATATAAAATAAGCAAATCACGTGAATTATATCTTTAATTCAGTAGCCAGCACTTGCCTTTGGGCAAGACAGTGACTGTATTAGCATGAATCAGTCTCCATAAGGGGATATTTTTAAGTGCATAAAAAAATGAGACAGTCATTCAGATGATGACAAAACAGAAACAGACTCACAGACTTAGAAAACAAACTTAATGGTTACCAAAGGGGCAAGGTAGGGGGGCAGTGATAAATTAGGAAGTTGGGATGAACATACACACACTACTATATATAAAATAGATAATCAACAAGGACCTACCGTATAGCACAGGGAATTCTACTCAATACTCTGTAATAACCTACATGGGAAAAGAATCTGAAAAAGAATAGATACATGTATATGTATAACTGAATCACTTTGTGTACACCCGAAACTAACACAACATTATAAATCAACTCTACTCCAATATAAAATACAATTTTTTTTAAAAAAAGGAAAACAAACAAAAAAAATAAGGCACTTATTCAGATGATCCTGCTCAACCCTACTTTCATTTGTAAACAATGAGGTAGGAATTCTGTTTTTTTTTTGGCTTAAATCTAAATAAAAGTGTTCCCTGTCCCCCTCATGTGTTTGACAGATACAATCTGCTGTTGGAAGGTTGCCGAATAGACCATGAGCTTAAGGAGTACGTGGCTTCAGAAACTCAATCTTTGAATCAGAGCTGTATAAGATGCATCCCAGGAAAGGGTTAATATAGGCTCCAGGATATAACCTTATTTAAGTTCAGTTTATTTAAACAAAACCTAAAAACCTGCTCACCCATTTCTCTCATCCCCACTTCCTGCCTCTTGTAACCACCAGTCTGTTCTTGGTATCTATGAGCTTGTTTTTTGTTTGCTTGGTTGGTTGGTTGATTTTTTAGATCCTGCATATAAGAGAGATCATAAGGTATTTGTCTTTTTCTGACATTTCATTTAGCATAATTCCCTCAAAGTCCATCCATGCTGTCACAAAAAGCAAGATTCCACTGTTTTTTTTATTACAGAATAATGTTCCATATTATATATACATAAATCACATCTTTTTTATCCACCCATTCATCTATGGACACTAGGTCTTTTCCATATCTTGTCTATTGTAAATACTGCTGCAATGAACATGCTTTCTTTGGCTAAATACCCAGAAGTGGAATTGCTGGATCACATGGTAGTTCTCTTTTTAGGCACCTCCATACTGTTTTCCATAGTGGCTGCACCAATTTACATTCCCAGCAACAGTGCAAGAGGGTTCCCTTTTTTCACATCCTCACTAACGCTTGTTATTTGTCTTTTTGATAATAGCCATTCTAACAGGGGTGAGGTGGTATCTCACTGTGGTTTTCATTTGCGTTTCCTTGATGATTAATGATGGTACCTGTTGGCCATCTGTATGTCTTCTTTGGAAAAATGTCTATTCAGATCTTTTGTCCATTTTTTAATCAGATAGGGTTTTTGGATATTGAGTTGTATGAGTTCTTTGTATATTTTGGATATTAACCCCTTATAAGATACATGATTTGAAGTTATATTTTCCCATTCTGTAAGTTGCCTTTTCATTTGATCGATGGTTTCCTTTGCTGTGCAGAAGGTTTTTACTTTGATGTAGTCCCACTTGTTTACGTTTGTTCCTGTTGCCTTTGCTTTTGGTGTCATAGTCAAAAAATGATTACTAAGATCTATGTCAAGGAGCTTATCATCTACGTTTTCTTCTAGATGTTTTATTGTTTCAGGACTTACGTACTAGTCTTTAATCCAGTTTGAGTTTGTTGTTGTGTATGGTGTAAGATAGGGGTCCAGTTTCATTCTTTTGCATATATTGATAGCTGTTCAGTTTTCCCAGCACCGTTTATTGCAGAGACTGTCTTTTCCCCATTCTATGTTATTTCCTCCTTTGTTGTAAGTTAATTGACCATATGCATAGGTTTATTTCTGGGCTCTCTATTCTGTTCCATTGATCTACATGTCTGTTTTTATGCCAATATCATACTGTTCTAATTACTAGAGCTTTGTAATATAGTAATACAGTTTGAAGTCAAGAAGTGTGGTGCCTCCAGTTTTGTTCTCCTCTCTCAAGATTGCTTTGGTTATTTGGGGTCTTTTGTGGTTCCATACAAATTTAGGACTGTTTGTTCTATTTCCGTGAAAAAAGGGCATAATCTTTTAATGAGCAGAATGATGATGATGTGAAGAAAAGATATTTCAGAAAAAGTGGGCGATGTAGCATGGTCTTGAGCTTGAAATTTTCAAAGCACTAAGAAACATGGAGAAATGACAACCATATCATCTGGCATAACTTGTAATTGGGATGTCAAGAAATAAATTTTCTGACAAAAGCCCACTGTTCAGTAAGGCATGGAAGAAGTCAACATTGCTGAATGTTGTTCAAGAAACAAAAACATATCTATCAAAGAGAAACTTTACTATAAAAGGATTAGACGAGACTTAGGAAAGATGCCCCCGCTGCTCTGGAATTTAGATGCCTGCATAATGAGTTGTTTTGATCTGAAATGTGTAAAGACGGATCTAGGGTACATTGATGAGCTTGCAGTTCTTTTGCTTTCTGGTGGGTTCATTTCCAGAGACATCACTGCCCCTCACTCACTTGTTTCACTCCTCACAGCCACACTAGCCCCCTGCTGACCTCAACCCAAGGACTGAATTCCATAAAATTGGGACCATGATTTTGAAACATACAGCATTACTGCACCTTAAAAAGAAACATCTATTTTAGCACAAAACTATTTTAAGCTAAGTAGATATAGCACACTGATTTTCTAAAAGGTGAAATTATTTTAACAAAAAAAGAAAATAGTAAGTGAATTTATTGGGGCAACAACTAATTTACACCTTATAAAGGATCAAAGGTTTTTCTCTATTGCTTTAAGCCTGAATCAGTTAGAATGTTAGGAACCACAATACTTTTAGAAATGCCAGGGCTGCAAACTTAACTGAAGGTTACTAAGTTGTTAGTCTCCAAACATCAGATTCCCACTGTCTCATTTATTGGGACATTTTCCCTGTCTCTTATCCTGAAACAAGGAATTAGTGAGTTATTTATTTTGCATAGTCCTTGTAACTGCCTTCCAGTGGTGTCACTGATTGAAAAATGACTTCCATAAATAAATGTTTGCAAATGTTCCAGCTTATGAATATACTAAAGAAATGAAATGAATCCATTTAAAAATCCCAATTCTAAGGTCAGCTACTCAATTATTTTACCTCAGAATTCCAAGGCTATCCTAAGAAATTACCTAAAATATTAAGTTGCCTCTATGCATTACACAACCTGTGAACACCAGTACAGATTATTTCGCAAGATGAATTATTGTCTTGGGTTTATTAACTTTGCATATCTAACTATATCTCTTGTCAAGTTTTTCAGAATTATAAGTGATAAGTCATTGATAGAAACAAGGATATCATTTCAGGAATGTTGGAGATTCTTCTTACTAGTCTGAAGCTCCTTACTGATGGGAGATTTTTGACGTGCAAGGTAATCATTCACCTGGCACTCCCTGGAAACTTGAGGTCATTATTAGCCATCATGGACATTAGATTCCAAGTGCATCTCCTCCACATGAGTTGATCTCGTGACACAAAGTCTGAGAATTAAAGTTAAAACACTAACCAACTTCACTTCATTTTTAAAATTTGAATCTACCCAAGTTATTTAGGTGTTTGATTGAATGCTGCTATTCTATGCACTGCCTGATACTGTCTAAATTATTTTCACAGCCTTCTTGTCATCTGGTCCATGTTCTTGTCAATATTGAAATGTTGGATTTTGCCTCTGTTGCTTGTCTTTGGCTTTATAAGTCTTACTAATGACATCTGTTAAAGAGCCTCCTGAATCACTCCCGTGTTTTATTTCCCTTAAAACTACGGTCAGAGGAGACTGCTTTCAGAACGGGACTTACGGAAGAATATCCGTAGGAGATGTGCTGTAAATGAACGACTAGCAAGTGAGAACCCCAAAGCAACAGACACCAGTGTGCAGCTCTCAGCCATTTAAATTCCTTTTAACCTAAATTACTTGTATGGAAAGTGATGTTTTATCCAACCCCAAAACCACCAAACCACAGGTGTTTAAGTAAGTCATGAACTTCTATTATTTTTCTATTCAAATAGATTCTTTGGGGTACTAGGAAAATACTAGGAAAAACATACACCATGTCACCAGTATTTAGGTGGGACATTTTCATGTTGGCAGCTCTTCTTCTCACTTCCTTTCCCGTCTGTAGGATACACAGACATAAATTATTTTATATTATTTCTGGGAATTCACACGTTAAATGTTCTTCTTCCCAGAAGGTTTGAATGATTCATTTCATGCTAAGCACATAGTCATCTTTCTCTGGACTTTCCGCCTGTGTACCCATCTGAACCATCCAAATTCTATGATAATGCCTCCAGGATATTTTCATTATTGTTCTGTTTCCCCATCACCCCTGGCCTGATTCTAGAAGTTTGCAGAAGTTTTTCTTTTCTTTTCTTTTCTTTTCTTTTCTTGTCACTATTCCCCTGTTTAGAGCCATCAGACCATCAGCAGTCATTCCGAGTTCAAATTGACAGTCAGATTCTTTAGACATAATAGGCTCCACTCAGTGCCAGGTTTATCTAGTTTTAAGAAAAGATAGAGACAAGCAACAACCATTACTGTACATCCCATGGTCTCAGCCACCCTATACCAAGGACACGTGTGATTGAAGAGATCATGCTGAGGGTCATGGATCACCTTGGTTCAGGGAATTCATAAGCTCTAGGCTCCTTTAACTTCAAACCTTTTAAGTCATGTCTCTCCCTCAGCCTCAGGGGTACCTAACTAGTGTCCATTCTCTGGTGCAGCTGCATCCCATCAATACCTGCCACTTGTTACTTGATAAACAATCTTGACAAGAAAGTAGAAGTGCTTCATCTCTGCTCCTTAATCTTGGAAGCTTGAGTCAATGTGGCAAGGAGGGTTTAATCACGGGTCATATTCTCAGGCATCTAGCAATTAATCTTTTTCTTCCAGAAACATCCCTCAAGAAATTCTTGATCCCCATCTCCTAAAAACTGATGTAATTTGTAGATGAATCTGTCTTCTGTTCTCTCTCTCCCTGCTGCCCTTTTCCTCTTGATCTCCTTAAATATCGTTGGTTTCCACATTTCCCAATAGTTCTGTTTGTTTTCTTAATCTCTTCAATTCCCTCTTCTTCAATCCCTTCTTCTAAGAAGTGTAGGCACATCCATTTTTATAAAAGAGCATCAAGAGGAACTTTACCAATCATCTCTGTCTTTGCCCGCCCCCCCATCTTTCCATCTCATATGGAGACTTGGACTACCTTCTAGGCTTCTTCAGCCCCGTGCTTCCCTTTCCAAAGGGGCAACAGGCCTGCAAGTACTATCTCATCCCCATCCTAGACCAGGGAGGAGAAAGCTGCTCCACCTGAAATTTTCCAATGGCTTCATTGCCCGGGGTTCTCTTTCACAGTATATTCATCTCTCCAGGTCTTCAGCAGTATGTGAACATGACATTGACCACCTGGAAACCAGTTGTGCTCATGTGGTCAGGCTACTGCCACACATCCCAGGGGATAGCTCACACTCCCCAGGCTGGCCTGGTGTTTCAGTGATCCATGTATATAAAATTAAGTCTCATCTAAGTTAGGCCACGTGACCCACTGACATTCATAAGGGTGTTTTTCTCTCACTCCTGGGGTGGGTCAAACCCTCTGGCTGCTTCCTGAAGGCTGTGGCCCCGGGGTGAATGGCATTTATCCTGCTTGTTGTCCCCCTGCCAAGCAAAGGAAAAGTGCAAATACTCCCAACACAAGGTGAGGCTAAAAGCAGAAATTTACAGGCACTGGGCAAGTAGGGTGAATGCTGCCTTCTAGACCCTCCTCATTCCATGAGATCTTTGTCTAAACTGGATGCGTCTAGACTCACCATGGGTTGTTAAGTTGAGTGCGGACCCTAATTCCCTGCCTCCTTGCCTATGTCCAGAGGATGTGGGAAGGAACAAGGATCAACTGATAGATTTGGAGGATCTCAAGTTTGCATTTTCAGGTATGTTAGCCTTTGAAACAGGATGCTCTAGAGCTCCGTATGTCTGGGGAATTCACAGATTAGCAGCCTTGCAGCCTCCCCCTGGTGAGCTAGCTCATTGCTGGGCTGTGTAGAGGAGGGTCATTCAGGTCAACTCAGCATTATCCTAGAGTGCCCACTGTGGAAGCTGTGCTACCCCTGACCACCATCATAAAGACTCACCAGTCCCAGTCCCTGAGAAGTGCTGCCTGCGATTTATCCTGGCATCCAAACTGAATGTACCGATAAGTTAACCTCCAGGCTCTGAGAGCAAGAAATGGAGAATGCACAATGGCTTTCCAGAAACTTTATTAGTTGTTGAGCAATTTAGTTCATTAATGATTTTATATGCAGGATGATGGAAATTGGTGACAGAATATTTTGTATGTGATGAGGATTTGGTCCTCCTTCAGGTTGTCTCTCAAGAGAGAAATCTGAAATGTCAGTGTTAGCAGCAGTCACTCAGAAATGCTCTTTGTCAGTTAAAATTTAGGTATCTCTGCACCGATTAATTCATATTCCATAAAACACTGGAACAGACTTAGGTTATATTTCCCTGCTTGTTTTCTACTCACATGTATTTTATAAGTTTGCTCTAAGTTTTATCAATCTAATTCCTTTCGTATTTAGTGCATTTTAAAGTTTTCAAATTGCTTCTATAAACATCATGTTTTTGTATCTTCCCAACTACACGAAAGGTCAAAGCAAGGCAACTATTGCTTCCACTTTGCAAGTGAGAAAACGAGTATTCTGAAGTGACAGATCTGGGAGCTAGGTTCAAAGAGTCACGTGACAGAATCAAGGCACCATCCCAGATCTCCACATTCTGTATCTGGTGGACCATTCACACGTGGCGCTGCTTCCTACCGAAGAGAAAACTATGAAAGACAAATGACCATAATTTCGAATTTCTAAAAAGAAACACCAGTGATCTTAAAGAATTCCAGCAAATACGCATGGATAGCAAAGAAACCCAGACCTGATCTCAGAAATGGGAAGAAAGAAAGGAAATTCTGCGGGGCAGTAAGGTTTAGTCTGTGCTGCACTTTAGTTCTGCCATTGTTTAATTTTTTTAGTCAAAGCCATTCATCTTCCACGGGGATCAAGTAAGCTGGGTGGTAAAACAACGGATGTGCGATTCATTGGGAGCAAGGGAACGGCGTTCCGAGGCAAAGGGGGACGAGTTTGGGAATGCAGACTTGGGACACTGGCTGCCTCAACCTCACCACAGGGCTCGAGGGAGAATAGTGTTTTTCATACAAAGTGAAAAAGAGAAATGTAAGCTTCCTCTTAAGCAGCATCGGGCACTAGGGATTCCGCAAAAGGAAACCGATCCCCCTTTTACCCCAAGACCCCTATCAATTTCAAAGCCAGATATTTTTCTTCTCCTCCCAAGATAACAGATAGTGTGGATGTATGAATTATCAATATCTGCCTCTAGAAGCGTAAATTCACAGCCACTTCGGGAATAGCCAGTGACGAGAGGAGTTAGGAGTAAAAAATGCACAAAGTTGATTTTACCTTATCCGCCCACCCTCCCATCTCCCCTCCATGCACATTCCACTTCTGTGTATTATTAAAGTGACTGGAAAGCTCTGGGTTCTAAGTAATGCTGATTTCCTCTCTGAAGACTCAAAAATGACCTGAATGATGGCTGAGTATGAAAAATATTTGATTGCTTTCCTTATCAGAAAGGAGGCAGGGTTTTCAAGTAAGTTAGATTAACTATTCCAAGGGCTGTACATAACCCTCTCACAATGTTATACAACAGTATTGGGTTTTCTTTCGGTACCATATAAATGGAAGCCCTTTCTCTGATGTCCGTAGGTCAATAAAGTGATCCCTGGCCCCAGTGTGTATACCCAGACACAATTTGAAGACATTGGGAGAGGAAATATGAAACCTAATTTTTCCTGCCAGAGACTGAACTCCATGAAAAAGGCTATTTTTAAACCAGAAGAGACTAAGCTATGACCAATTAGCAAGTTATAATCCCCTCCCCGTTATGAAAGTATAAACCCTATATAAGATGCAGGATTTCACGGTCCAACCCATCTTGTGGATACTTTTAACATCTCCGAGAAACTTTCTGAAAAACATGTTGGCAAACTGGACCGGAATAGACGCTAGTTTTAAAATGGGAAGACTATTTCAATGGAGACTAATGTTCAAGTGTCAGTAAAAATGTGAATTTACAACTGAATTTTATGTGTATCGTAATCCTTTGTTTCCCTATTCAATTGTGGAAATTCTAGTAAAGAGTATTTGGAAGTGGCAATGCGCTGTCTCGGATTGTAATAGAAAGTCATTTATTACAAGCTTCCACCCAAATAAAACATGCAAGGGTCCAAAACTGTAAGCCTCGTTCAATTATTCTTATTATTGATGTTGTTTACTCCACTCATAAAAATGAAAATGGATGAAATTTCTTAAATTATGATTCCCTGGTTAGATCACTTATGCAAGATTATTTTTTCAGCCAATGAGCTAAAAATCCTCTCAGCTACTACCTGTTACATCTTTCCTGCTCCTTCCAATTCTGAGGCTGCCACTGACGTCAGTAGAAATCCTTGATAGGAAATAAAAATATTAAAAAAAAGTATAAAAGGACTCTCTGTGTTCGTGTTTATAGTGGGTTACAAATGTACGTACAGGGCTCTTTGCAAATTGGTCTACTTAAATAAAATGTGTGCTTTCGCTTGTACAAATATAGTTGTCTTACAAGATGAATTAAGTACGATTAAGAAACTTGCAGTGGCTGTAAGTACCTAGAGGTTTTTTTGGTACCTTATTCTTTTGGTACAGAGTATCTTCTCTACCCATGGGAACATTATCCTCAGGAAGTGGCGTTTAAATATTTGTTTTAAAGTGGCCAAAGAATTCCATCTCATGACACAATGAAGTGTTTATAATGACAAATGCAAACTTAAATGAGATGCTAGAGCATGGCTCAGTTACCGACATATGATTTTTAGAGACGAAATAATCTACCTTGAAAGGAACTTAAAACAGTCGATGATTCACGTTTGTTAGGCTGAGGGAGAACTATAAATTTTAGAGATAAATTATACTGTCATGAAGTTGGTTAACTGAATGGATAACAGGAGGAACAGACACAGAATTTTAAACTGGTGGGAACTTGACACTGGTGAAAATAGAAGACCGCATTTATTGCTAAAGATTTAGGGATATCTCACCAATGTCAAATGTGTTCAAACTTTCTAATAGCTGTTTAAGATTTTTCTATAATCTTAGTGAACTTAAGGTTTTATTCCATGTTCTTTCTAATATTAAGTGAGGCCTCTTTCCCTATCTGTGTGATCTTGGGAATTATTTAACCTCTCTGAGTCTCAGTGTCCTCAACTATAGAAATGAAAATAGCACTATGCATCTTACAGGGTCATGGAGATGGCTGAATGGGTGATACCTGCAACAAGTCTGTTTTCTGCACCAGAGGGACACCGTCAAAATATTTCCAGACGGAAGCAACCTGAGTGTCCTTCGACAGAGGAATGGATTAAGAAGATGTTGTACGTATGCACAATGGAATATCACCCAGCCATAAAAAAGAATGAAATAATGAAAATGAAAAAAGAATGCCATTTGCAGCAACATGGATGGACCTAGAGGTGATCATACCAAGTGCAGTAAGTCCGACAGAGAAAGACAAGTGCCATATGATATCACTTACATGTGGAATCTAAAAAATTGATATAAAAGAAGTTATTTACAAAACAGAAACAGACTCACAGACGTAGAAAACCAACGTACGGTTACCAGAGGGGATAGCGGGGAGTGATGGGGAGATAAATTAGGAGTGTGGGATTAACATATACACACTACTATGTGTATAAAATAGATAAACAACAAGGACCTACTGTATAGGAGAGGGAACTATATTCAATGTCTCATGATAAACTATAATGGGAAAGAATCTGAAAAAGAATATATATATACACACATATATATATACATATATATATATATAAAGGAATCAATTTGCTGTATACCTGAAGCTAACACAACATTGTAAACTAACTATACTTCAATTTAAAAAAAGCTTAAAAAATATTTCCAAATCTTTTGGAGCTCTACCGTCAGTATGAAGTTATCATCCAATCCCAGATGGACGGACTCCTGACAGGTAATAATGGAGGAGCTTGCAATCTGCTTTAAAATAACTGAAAAACCTTAATCCACTGTTAAGGAGGACTTGGGAGATCTTGTCTTGTAGCCACGTGTCTGCTACTAGACCCGTCTAATGCAGCATCAGCACGGCAAGCCATACGCAGCCTGAGAGGCATAAAGAGGCCCCAGAGCAATCAGATCATAAACCAGTATAATTATCCCCATGAGTTCCGGGACAAACTAGCTGCGCATCTTTCATCAAGAGATCCACTACCAAACTCTGTCGCTAGACTTAAAAAAAAGAATTTCGCAAGTGATTGCTAAGGGGGGTGGGGGGTGGGGTGGGGGGAAGGAGTGGGAGTTTGGGATTAGTGCATGCAAACTAGTACGTATCGGATGGATAAACAACAAGGTCCTACTGTATGGCACAGGGAACTGTATTCAATACCCTGGGATAAACCATCACGGAAAAGAATATGAAAAAGAATATATATATGTATAGCTGAATCACTTTGCCGTACAGCAGAATTTAACACAACACAGTAAATCAACTACACTTGGATGAAATTTAAAAAAAGAATTTCAAATAGCCCATTTATATGCCCATATCTGAAAACTGAGTTCTCTAACGTAATTTGTATTGAAATGAAACTACTAGTGTTATCAAACTTGAATGTAAATGTATATGTGCCTATATTCCTAAAGCTTTTATTGACAAAAAAAAAAATACTATCGGCATATAGTATGCATGTACTAATTAACTGTGTCTAGTCACATTTCCGGACCTGGGCAGAGTGGATTTCCACATCTCTCTGAGAAATAATCTGAAAATGTTGTTACACCCTCTGGCAACATATTTTAAGAATCATTTTGTCTCTGTAATCTGAATGTTTCCAGGAAAAGCCATTTTTCTTTAAAGAAAATGCCCAGATAATTGTCTCCATTTCCTATTAGTGAAACGTACTTGGTTGAAGCAAAAGCTAGTGTCTGTTAAGCAGAGTAAAGCTCACAAGAAAAGTTAGCAGCTAACCTTTTTCACATGTGGCGACCACAATTACATTTCAGACTGGAGCTTGTTTGCTTTCTTTGCCTGCCCCAAATGGATTCCACGGTAGCTGGGAACTTGCAAAATTATTGCCAGTTATAACGAGAGGAAAAAAACATATTGAGTTTAACTTCATTACAGCTACAGCACTTGTATCAACAGGGCCTGGCATAAAATGGGAAAGTTGCCGAAATCCATCAAGTGACTTAAATGTTTAGAATAGGTGGTGGCGACCGTTGCTGTTCCTGATTCCAGATCTTCTATGTATCCTGCTTCTCTGGGCTTCTGGGTCTGCAAGCTGTCAAGGTGGAGTCTAAGGGTTAAGCAGGCCTGGGGCCGTGGGCGAGAGGAGTTGACAGAGCCAGACTGGAGCAGGCCAGTCCCAGGAAGTGAGGGATGGCAGGAAGAAACGGTAAGTGACATGAGCCCAGGGAGACAGGCACGACCTAGCATCAACTAGATTAATAAGGGAGCCGTCGCGAGCAGACCGGAACACCAATTCGCGTTCAGAACTTTGAATTCATTCGTGTCTTTATTCCTCAAGCCTTTATTACATATCGCAATTTATTTATTATTTATTCTATTGTATTATTATTAAAGCGCCTAGCTAAGTATTGGCATCGACTAGGGCAGAGCTTCTCAGCCTCGGCATCCTTGCCATTTGGGGCCAGATGCTTCTTGTTTGGGGGTGAGGAAGTTCTAATCCATCCTGGGATGTTTAACAGCATCCCTGGCCACTACCCACCAGATGTCATTAGCAACCCCTCTAGCAACCCCTCTCCCCAGAATATCTCTGGATGTTGTTATATGTCCCCTGGGGGCAAAACCTCCCGCGTTGGGAGCCACTGAACTGGAGGAATTGAAAATACTCTCTCTCTCTCCCTGTAGCCTTTACAGTCTACAAGAACCTGACCTTTGGAACGCTTTAATACTGATGCTCGTGTGTAATTCTGGGCTCACACCATATCCAGAGAGTTACCTGATACAAACAGGAAAATTCATTGACCCTGAGATCCTCAGTAGTTACTCCTAAAGTTTTACCAGATAAAGCACGTCTAACATCTAGCGATTCTCTCCAGCTCACCTTTGCACTGGGAAATTTCTGCAGTCCACGGTGTCAGCATATTGTCTGACCAGTGAGAGGAAAATAACACTTGAAATTAGCAGAGAACATGGAAAGCTGAACTTTTGGGTGTTGACTCTGTAGGAAGCAGAGCTTCCCGAAAAGTGAGAAATGACTTAGGTCATTGGAAAGGAAGAGTGTAGGAAAAGAATCCGATTCAAGAAGAGCCGTGTGATCACATGCACGGTGATAAGGAGGGTGGACTAGAGAAATACACACTCTGGAGGAGAAGGAGAATAACGGTAGAAATAGGAGCTTTGTGAATCCTCAGAAAGTGAGCAGGTGAGGTCATTAAAATACCTTCCCAGCACTGTGTCCCCTGGATCTGGACTCAGAAAATCCCCGAAGAAAACACTGCATTCAGGACACTGACTGCTTCCCCTGAAGCTCACCCATCAGTCTTGCAGGTTCAGTCTCCAGACAGAATCTGCAAGCAGCTCAGTCCAAATCACTATCACAGCGCTCGAAGATCTGATGTCCCATCCGTCACAGAAGGGACACCTGAGACGGATGGCGCTGGACTTGCTGAATCGTTCACCCGATAGGCCCCCAGTTCGAGGCTAACGATATCTGACATGCAAGGTAAACACATTATGCAGCCTGTTTGTTGCACTCAGCAGGACTGCACGTGGAGAAGGGAGTCCATGGGCTGGGGTCCTACGAGCAGAATATGCTCCATCGTGATGGATGAAGGGGTTGAATCAGAGGGAGGATGGTGGCTGTCCAAAGAATGCAGCTCAAAAAGCAATAAAACACAACGTTAAAGTAAGTGCTGGGCTCCAAAGAGACCTCCAGGGGTGGGGAGGGAGGGTGCAGCTGGTGGTGAGGTGGGTGAATTTGTTTTTATTTGCGGGTTTCGTTCCAAAAGATGATGTTGGGTTTTACCTCCAGGACTGGTACCGGGGAGGAGATATGCCCCGTGAAGCAGTGGTGGACCTCACCAGGCAGAACGATGAGGAGATGTTTGTCAGAGTTCCAGATGTGGGTGAACAAGTCCCCAGATTCCCTGAGTTTGTTGTTATTAAAAGTGGATTTAAGGCTGATGAAAGCTCCCGGGTCAGTAGCCTCTGAAAACTGGAGCTTCACAGCAGGGAAGACACAGCAAGGACACACTCCAGTGCAAAGATAACCCCCCTTTTTTCCAGGCGCTGCCTCCAGTGAGCCAGAGTCTTTGGCAATAGACCCCGACCTTGATTTGCTGGATCCTAGGGGAAGAGAAAGTTATTCAAACTCCATGACACGTTCATGCCAGACCCTTATTCCTATAAAAAGACCACTGGTTGCCGGTAACCCTTAAGGTGTCTAATGAGGAACAGGGAAAAGAGGAGCAGGACATCTCATGTCTGGAGAAACAAGCAGAATGGGAGCTGTGATGCCAATGCAACAGTGGATGTAAATACAGTGTTTCCAGCAAGACAAAGAGGTCCTTCGTCATTTTAAATGCTGACAACTTCCTATTGGGCTCAAATAATCCAACAAATCTTTTCTTATATAATCTTGATAGCAGACTGCGGTTCTTTAGAAAAGTAATGATGGATGCCATCTCTTCTCCAAAATGGCTTATTGATAAATGTTTTTTACTGCGAAGGCTTCTAAAAAATACTCTGAGCTATACACAGCAAAGGCTTTATTTGCAGGTCTTTGCTCTCCTCCAAGCTGGAAACTTGGGTCTCAACATCATTTCCTGACTTTTAGAGTATCTTCTTTTTAGTGTCTTTCTTTTGAAAGTGTCTTTTCTTCAGACTTAATTTTCTAACAATTCTATGTACTGTCCATATTTCTCGACTTCTGATGTGACACGTATGATAGATTTCAAAAACCCTGACTGCTTTTCTAGAAGGCTATGGTTTATATTATTTATATTCATTCTGTCAAAACTTATTCATTTAATGACTAATGATGGATTGTAACCACAGGAGAATTGTGTAGGACCTGTATTCTGGAAGCTCCCAACATATTAAAGATCCATAGTATATTTCACTATCACTCTGTCTTTCCTGTCTGTCCTTTGCCCCAGCAAGCTCACACACTGACACTCTACTCCCCCAACTCATAGACATAAAGCTACTGGAGTTATTATTTCTGTTGATAAAGTGCCCTTTCTCACATCCCCCTTGTCTTAATGAGACCAGGACCATATGCCTATTTGACTGCGGGGCGGGGGGGGGGGTAATGTTTGGCTTGCTGGTTTCAAGACACACAGAATTGGGAGAAGTTGCAGAAAATGTGACCCCCATGGAGAAAGTTAAGGAATTAAAATAGAAAAGCCGTTTTGTAAGTAACGCCTACTTAAGCAATTCTTATGAACCAGCTTCTTCAAAAATACCAGCCTGTTATAAAATAGTTTTAGAAGAAACCTGTTGTTCCGCTTTTCATCTATGTTTTTTTGAAAATCTTGAAGAAGGTTCAATATATAGTTGTATACTTGAATTAGCACAACTTTTAAAAACTGTCTTCTAGAAGCTATGACCCAGATGCCCATGCTTTAGTGAAAATGAATTAAATTTAATTCATTAAATGAGAGAGAGAAATAGAGGTCAAGTTCCCGAAATCAGCTAAGCCTAGGTCCTAGAGGTAAGTACTGAGAGGAGGTACATCTGTGCTAAGGGTCATCCAGCAAAGCTGAATGCAGGAAGAAGCATCCGTTGTCCCTTTTAATCCCCCTGAATCCTTAGCTTCTTACACACTCAACCACTTCTGGGCTTTAGTCTTTCATGCACCGTCAGTGATTCACTCAATTTGGTAAAGGCCACAGATTGGAAAGGGAATCAGAAAAAACAGGGAAACCATTGCTCAGCCTAGAGAGAATTTCCCTTGCTAACTCTAGTGATCAAATTCAACTACTGAGTAAGTAAGATGGATTTCATGACCTTGGAAATATGAATTTTTAACATGTTCAAAATCCTAATTCCCTTAGCAGAGGTGAAAGGTCAGCCAAGTTAAGCTGCAACGACATTGATACCCAGAGATTTATTTTCATTTTTGTCTAATTCTCAATGTATTTAAAAGATATTAACACATTCATTTTCTTGAGAAAAGCAAGGTTAAATTACCTCTGGACATTTATCTAGATGATTCCCAGTATCAGAATATTGGTAGCCATTCCATTATTGCTAACACTGTTTTTATCCATCATAAGTAATCATAAGAAAGACAGGCAAGTTGCCTTTTACACTTGTGTTTTATCTAGGTTATTTTGCTTACTTTTTCAATCATCTGATTCATTCAAAATTATTTACTGACCACCACCTATGTACTATGTATTACACTATACACTGGAATACAGTAGTAAGCAGGACAGTTATGATTGCCATTTTCCTGGCACCTGCAATCTAACAGGAAGCATATAATCTCCACTTATCTGTCATTTCATTTCCAGAACTCCATGCAGCAGTATCTGTAGATATGAACAAATGATATTTTTCCTAAACATGTAAGGTTTTGCAAGTTCTTATTCTGAGTCAAAGAAAATGTAAATGGTGTTATACTATTGCTTTTGTTAGCACCGCAAGCATCATACTTTGCAAATATTTGTAAAACTACTACTTGTATGAACAAAATGTGATTTTTTTTAAGAAGTATACCACCTACTTTGAGAGGTTACAATGAGACTAGATAATTTCACAAAATAATAAATAATAACCCAAGAATCCATGAAGTGCTGAATGTGTGATTCAAACAAAAAGTTAAACTTAAGTGAAGAAGAGGGAATAAACCCTGGGAAAATCAAGAAAAATCCTGCGGATAGGATGGTTCTTAAGTTGGAGCCAGGGGTATCTCTTAGGATGTAGCAAGTAGCAAGGGGCAGGCCATGGCAGGTGGGAGAGGTGATTTGAGCAAGGGCAAAATGTGGAATAAATACCACATTAATAGAGAAAAATGAATAGGTCCATTTAACTGAAGCAAGCCTTCTGAGAGAAGCAAATAAGCATGATATAAATAGATAGAGATCTATAGATACATGCATTAAATTGGTCTGCTATTGGTAGAGGAGAAACTCAGACATACAGGATGACGCTTGCAGCATGTAACTCTCATATGGTTTCCAAGAAAAATTTGGCCCTGCAAATTTATGTTAGTATAGGGCAAAAAAATTGTTGGAAGAGAATAAACCGACCATATGAATCTGAAAGCCAGTTGATCATAGCAATTCGGGAAGTCACCAATTGAAAATGTGCCTCTTTCATTTAGTTACATTACAATTTGAGAGAAACACATGAGCGTGACAATAAGCTTTGAGTTCTCTCAGCTTTTTTTCCTACTACTTCCTGCAAATAGACTCTACAAAAGGAAATGAGTTACACGCTAGTTAGGAAAATTTCTGTTTGATTTATTTACGTTGATGAATATTTTTATTTACATGTCTCTGATCTTAACAGTGTGGGTCTCACAGGTCAATGCTATCATAATAATCTATCAGAAAAATATAAGTCTCTTGAAGTTTAAACAGAAATGTGCGTGTTGCTTTTGGGCCAAGTTCTCTCTTTTGAGTGAGTTCCTTGATTCACACAAGTATAAGAATATTCAGTTAGCAAGGAACGGATCAAATGAAGACCCTCCCCTCACTATGAAATTGATCAATAAAGTAAAGGTTGTAAGGATCCCAAAACATGCGTTCTTGTAAAAATATTTCATGACCTAATACCTTTCAAAGTTATCAAGATAATGATGATTTAAGAGAATAAGTATACATCTCTAATTCAAGAATCCGCAACCAGGATGGCATAAATTCACATGTACGACAGGACTGGAGAGTGAAGACTGTTAATTATAGAGCCAGAATAATTTCACGTGCCCTGAAAGCAAATTAAGAGATAGGGAACAGAACGATCATTATTCATCCAACAAGCTCTTCGGAGTGGAAGGAACTAAATTCCTCTGAAAGGAATTAAATTCGTCTTCTAAAAATACGAAAGCTAAGACATGCACTTTACCTTAAAGAACCTATACTTTCTTAGACTAGGAGGCATAATAAAGTGAATGCCATAGGAGAAAAACAGTGAGGTGGGGTTATTTTGGCCACTGGGTAAGGAGGAATGAATTCATTTGTACAGTTTAAACGTGAGGAAAGGGACTGCCAGATCTTGGTGGTCTGGGTGGGCTCAATGTATCTGGTATCCATTAAGATCCAAAATTTGCTTGAACCTACGGATTAATTCTCCTGCAGGAACTGAGGCAAACCAATAGCAGCTGAAAGTTAATCAAGCACTGATCTCGCACAATCCGTCTAATCACAGCCAGCTGTGATTTCAAACCTTTGCACTGAGGCTCCCTGGGGCAGTTCTACACAAGCCCTGGAGTGAGGACCCTCGACTTTTGAAGGGCAGGAGAGAAGTTAATAAAATAAAACCTAATGCCTTCAATCGAGGAACTGAAGAATAGGACCGACCGGGATGGTCCACAGCTTTTTCTGTATTAATCTCTGCCCTCTTCCCAGCTGCTTGTCCCTGGAAGGCATAGGATTTCTTCCGAATGTTTGCTGGGAATCCTTTATTTGAAAAGAGTCATACAATTGGGAACAGTTGCCTGTTTGTCCATTGAGGGAATCTCTCTTCATTTCATAAGAAATAATTATTTATACTGCCTAAATACATCTTTAAAAATTTTATTGATACGATAGTGGACTTTGAGTTTTTAACAATAAAGGTCAACCAGATTAAGATGAACGTTATTAGCCTAGGCTTAAAGAAGTCAAAACATATTTTGTGTAAACATATCTGAGCCCAGCCAGTTAATAAACTTCAATTAAATATTTTACCAATAAAGCCATAAAATTTGTAACAATGCTTTCCATAAGGCTGGCGGTTTCACGATTTTACTTTTAGTTTATTGACTTTATAAGCAAATGATAGTGTGTCAGATAAACTGGTGTCATTTTCTAGCTATTCTTCTTAGTTTCTAACCCTATCTATAAGGCCTGGTACCTACACCTCCTTCTTTCTGAACCAATTCTCTTTCCTATAATTCAGCTCAGAAACTTGGGCCTTCCTGTCTGTTGACAGCATCGTGAAACTGCTTGTATATCTCCTTCTCCAAGTAACATAACATTTCTGGAGCTCTGTCTCCTTCAGGGTTACCCTTTCTCATTTTGGGCACATTTTGGAGCTGAGACTCTGGTGCAGACAGCAAAATCCAAGCATCACTTACTGTCTTTTACCTTAAGCATGAGAAACCATATTTTGTCTACTAGACTAGACTTCCTTCTATCATTAAGATATCCCAGAACTCACAAAAGCATCATGCAGGCAGACCTTGAGTCCCATACACCCTCCACTGCAATTGAGGATTAAATTATAAAATGAAGTCATAACGGATAAACTGACATCTAAGCTAACTGATTATAAAAAGAACAGAGTTCGTAAGCTTATTGATCATATTAACATATCTGAACTTCTCTGTGAGGTGGCGATTTGGGTACAAATGTTGAAACTCCATCTTTCACTTACCCACCTACAATTGTAATAACTAAAGGAACAGGCAAAGAATTGAGAAGGGAGCATCAGTGTCTGATTTAGTAATAGGGCAATGCTGCCATCCTTGTATAGCAATTTCAAAGAATTACTTGATCATAGAAAACTAATAAAAGATAGATCAATGAACCCATAATTCACTGAATGTAAGGCAGCTGATTACACTGAAATTACATGAAGGATAGGACTCCAGCAGAACCACATCAAAATCTCCTCCCTCAAAGCTGCAAAGTCTGCGGGGGCCACGGCAGGATGTGGGACCATTGGTCAGCCACAAATCCAGACCCTTGCCAATAGTTTGGAAAGTTCTCCAGCATAAGAGAATTGAGAGGGAGGGCAAGATCCCCCAGAAAACTTAATCCTGTTTTTCATTTGATGCAGGCAGAACTGATAGGTCAAGCGAGGAGTTGGCTGCACCTGTTCTTAATCATAGATGCCTGGCCTGACAGATAATGAGGGCACTGCCCCAAGAATCTTTCACCACTGCTACAAACAAAACAAAACTTACATAATTTCCCAATAGTTCACAAGGAGAGACACATGGGAATGAGTAGAGCAAAAAGTAACCAAAAGTGTAGAAAAAGCAGTATAAAACACCAATTTTTAAGTCAGGATGACAGACTGAACACATGTATTTGCCTAATTTTCTTCCCCGCTGAAATGACAATAAAACTATTTAAAGATGGGGATTCCATGGTAGTAGTAAGAATAAAGGATAGTTGGGGCGAGCGGGGGCTACCCTTCGTTGCCGTGCCCGGGCTTCTCATTGTGGTGGCTTCTCTGGCTGTGGAGCACGGGTTCTAGGTGTGCGGGCTTCAGTAGATGTGGCGTGTGGGCTCAGTAGTTGTGGCTCACGGGCTTATTTGCTCCGCAGCATGTGGGATCTTCCCGGACCAGGGCTCAAACCCGTGTCCCCTGCACTGGCAGGCAGATTCTCAACTAGTGCGCCACCAGGGAAGTCCAAATGAAGACCCAAAGCGGCCTTAATTAAAATTAAAAATAAATAAATAAAGTGGCTGCACCATTTTAAAAAATTAAAAAATAAAAAAGGAATAAAGGATAAAGGGTGCTGTCAGAGATTTTAAAAATTGAGAACTTTTTTCCCTTAATTTTTTTTGGAGTAGAGTTGCTTTACAATCTCGCGTTAGTTTCTGCTGTACAGCGAAGTGAATCAGCTACACATATACATATATGCCCTCTTTTTTAGATTTCCTTCTCCTTTAGGTCACCACCGATCATTGAGTAGAGTCTCTGTGCTAAACAGTAGGTTCTCATTAGTTATCTATGTTATACATAGTAGCGTATATATATCAATTCCAATCTCCCATTTCATCCCTCCCTTCCCCCCTTGGTAACCACATGTTTGTTCTCTACATCTGTGACTCTATTTCTGCTTTGCCAATAAGTTCATCTGTACCACTTTTCTAGATTCCATATATAAGCGATATTATACAATATTTGTTTTTCTCTTTTTGACACGGGATGTAATTTTTTTTTCTTTTTTTTCCCTAACGTCTTTATTGGAGTATAACTGCTTTACAATGGTGTGTTAATTTCTGTTGTATAACAAAGTGAATCAGCTATACATATACGTATACCCCCAGATCTCCTCCCTCTTGCGTCTCCCTCTCACCCTTCCCATCCCACCCCTCAGTGTGTAATTTAGATGCAAAAGCCAAATCAGAAGGTGAGTTGATGCTCCTTTCTTCTAGGCACTGCAGCAGCCGGCTGCAAGGTCAGACCTGGTGAACACGGAGAAGACAACGGGGCACGACGGGGCTGTGGAGCAGGAAGCATTAGGGTTATATCGGAGGACAGCCGCATGGGCCAGTGCCTTCCTCTCCTCCAGGAACGGTAAGCAAGTGGCTGCTGCTTTTGTTCCCAGCTGGAGCCCTGAAAGCCACCGCTTATTGTGTGGATTTGGGCCTGGAAGAAGGTCAGAGCCGAGGCTGAGCTACTCCCTCCTTCCCAGTAGATCAGTAGGAATATTTCTCCTTCCAGAAGTGAATTACACCAAAGAAGCCTAATGCAGAGCGTATTAGTTTCCCGTTGCAGCTGTAACAAATTACTACACACATAGTGGCTTAAAACAACACCAATTTATTATCTTACCGTTCTGGAGGTCAGATGTCTTAAACGGGTTTCATTAGGCTGCAGCCAAGGTGTCAGCCGGCTGCGTTCCCTCTGGAGGTTCTAGGGGAGATTCGGCTGCCTTGCCTTTTCTAGTTTCTGGAGGCTGACTGCAGTCTTTGGTTCCTGCCCCTTCCTTCTTCCTCAAAGCCAGAAGCAGAGCATCTGAAATCTCTCTCTCGCGCTAACCTTCCAGCCTCTCTCTGATTTACAAGGACTCTTGTGATTATGTTGCATCCTACCCAGATTATCCAGGATAATTCGCCCATCTCAAAATCTTACTTAATCACACCTTCAAAGTGCATTTTGCCACGTTAGGTAACAAATTCACAGGTTCCGAGGATTAGGACATAGACATCTTTGGGAGCCAGGGGGGCGTTGTTTTGCTTATCACACTGAGTAAAGCGATCCTTATTGTGGGAGTTTAGAAACTGCCTTAGCTCTCTCTGTCCATACAATGGAAATGCAAATCCGATTGTGGATAAGACTCAGGGTCTTTGAGATAAACAAGATCTACCCAGCAGCAAAAGAAACTCAGTCAATTTGCCTATGCAGACATCATAGCTCGTCACTCAAATATTATTAGTTAACAATTTAAAAAGAAGAGAGTTAGCTCTACGTTGTAAGACTAATGGATTAATGTACTGAAGGCCTACTATATTACCAGGAAGAGGAGATAAATTGGAGAAATATAAATAGCAGTCTCAGTATCATGTAACTTACATTCTGTTAGGGTAGACAAAGAAAAGAAATTGATGTATTCATTTGTCCCTTCCACAAACCTTATTGAGTATCGTCTTTGTGCCAGTAGCTGTCCTGTATATAACAGTGAAAGAAACAGAAAAGTTCCTACCCTCATATGATTACAACCGAGTATGGGGAGAGAGACATATACTTTAATATATAGACATATATTTTAAATAATATGTTAAACATATTTCTATATATGTATAGGCAGAAATTCTAATATATCAGGTGGTAATCGGTGATATGAAGAAAAATAAAGCAGTATAATAGGAATTTTTAACCTCACCATATGATCTATCAGGCCAATCTAGAAAATTTTGACAGCAGTAGGAAATGTTATTAATCACGATGTCATGACAAGAAGGATAATCGGAGATTATCCCAGGCCAAATGGGAAGTATATTCACTCTAGATGTGTGTGTGCATGTGTGTGTAGTAAGCTAGCAGAGTGTTTTGATATATCACAGTCGGAGAAGGTCTCACTGATTCACAGACCTTTGAACTTCAGAGGTCTGAAGGAAGAGTCGGGGAGAGCCCTTGTAAACAACTAAGGAAAATGCCGTGCTATGAGCAGTCTTAAAACAGGCTGCTTTTCTATAAGAGAGATCGAAGGCTACTTTAAATTAAGGTCAGAAAAAGCCTGCCTAAAGGGGTGACATTTGTTTTGAATCTGAATGACAGGAAGAAACCAGACGTGCACATATCAGGAAAAACACTTCCATGAGCTTTTACTTCTCGTTATGGCTGATAAGCTTCTCTGGGACTAACACCCTACAGATAACAACTATAAACTCTGGACAAAATGCAAAAAATAATTATCAGGAGATACTGGAGAATGACCAAAACAAGACGGAAATGAGTGAGGGCTGACGTTTGAAAGAAAGAAATGGTATCAAAAGTTTTCTATAGTCTTTGCTTGTAGCCTAACTCATGCATCTTTCTGGGTCCAGGGAAGGGGGGTCGGTGCGAGCTAAAACTTCCACAGAAAACCCGTAACGAATATGGTTGGAAGAACCAAAGGACAGAGGTGGGGTGTTTTATAAGAAATATCGAACCCAAATGTTAACTAAATATGCCATGATTTAGAGTAACAGGTGAAATGCAAAAAAAAAAAAAAAAAGATAACTAAGTTGTTCTTACTACTTGGAATGTTGTTCTTTCCCTCTTCTCTCGGAAGAATAGAAAGTTCTGAGTGCCCGGGTAAAGATCACAGTTCCCAGATTCCCTGCAACTGTGTGCGGTCATGCTACTTATTTCTGATTAATGGGGTGTAAATAGGAGCAGCATGACAATGTCAGAAAGTGTCCTTAAAAAGTAACAGCCATGTACACCCCTCTGAACCCCTGTCTCCATCTTACCGGATGGAAAGTAATACAAGCAGCCATATTTGAGCAGGAATTGAGCCACCTACCTCTGGATTTTGTTTACGTAAGAGAAATATACTTCTATTTGTTATTTCACTATTACTAGCAGTTCTCTGCTGCTCTCACAAACAGAACTTCTGATGCCTTCGTTTATTCTTAAGTTATTTCGATGTGTGCTTTCATGAAATCCACTATAAATGCTAAGGACAAAATTATCATTATTATTGTTATAATTAATAATATTTTTCTCCAAAGGACATTGTGGTTATGAAAATGCTGTGTTCCAGAGAACCCTGCAGTTTTATAGAAGATGCTTCAATGATTCTACAAACACGAGTCAGCAGTTTTAGAATATGTATGATTTACATACTCACTGCCTTTAACACTGTGACAAATGCAAATGTGTTATATACAGAATGTTTGCACTTTGGAGACAACATGTGTATTTGTGCTGTAAACTGAATGTATCAAGGTCCAAATCTCATAAGAAAATATCTCTATTATGAGATGCTTTTCCTGAAATTGCAGCGTAGTGATTTAAATCTGCTACCCTCTATTATTTGGTTTAATAAATCAAGCTGTCCTGGATATTGTAAAACCAAATAAAAATACAGGAATAGATAGTAGATTGGTTTATAAGTAAAATTACCACTGTCATCTGTAAGCCATGATTTCAGAGATGTTCCTGTTTAGCAAAGTGATCTCATAACTCCCATTGAATGATTCAGTAATAATCAGAAGTTATAAATATTAAATTTATTAAATAAACATATTAATAAAATACTTGTTTCACATATTAGGATTTCAAGTAAGATTGGCTGTAAAATATACTTTTCCCTGTGAAAAATGTGAAAATCATGGAGCCAACATAGGAAAATAAGTCCAAATAAATATTTATTCATGTTTTCCTTGATAAAAAGGATTTTAATGTTGAACAACTCTAAAAGATTAACTTTACTTTTTAAGAGAAAATATTCTTTAATGTAGTAGTCACATAATATGTTTATATGTTATACAACATTGTAAATCAACTATACTCCAATATAAAAGAAAAATTAAATTTAAAAAATATGTTTACATATTAAACTTCAAAATTTAACTTCTTTTAAATGTACTTGAAATGAATAGAAACGTTGGGTATACAGTGAATGTAAGTATATTAAATCATGTTGATTATGTCAAATCTATAAAATATAGGGTAGTTATATTACATTACTTGTAACACGAATAAAAAGAGTAATTTGGATGATTTAGTTAACCTACTAAATATACAATATCTGTCTGCAAAGTTTTCTAAAAAGCTGCCAAAACCTAGTTATGTCATTTATGGAATCCTATAATTATCTTCCAGATCCCCTTTCAAATAGCCTCTGGCTTCATGCTTTACGATGACTGTTTCTATTTTGTACAAATGCCTATTAATAATAGCCAAATCATCTTTTTTCTCTACCCATCAAAATCTCAAAGAAATCAAGGTTATCAGTAGTGAATCATCATCTCATTGAAATTGATGGACTTGCCTCTCAGTGGTAACAAAGTCTCTTTTAAATTGTTGGCAACTAGCTGCATTTTTAGTCAAGGGGGGGGGTGGTTAAAGCCATTACCCTAAATTACTTCCTCTTGGAAATGCTACAGCCTTGTATTTTATATCATTTAAATCACGCTATGCAGCTGTAAGCATATTATATTTAACAATTTGAAGTCACAGCGAGGCTATACACTTGATTTTCTCATTCATGCTCTCTCTGAGCTTTAATAGAGAAGTGAAGGCAGTGTTTCCATGGTAAATTCAGACCAGGCTCATCCGGTTTCTCAAATGTGCCATTTGCTTCCTGCTGACCTAGCCAATCCTGACCTTCTCGTATCAAATATTCCCTGAGAACTAGAGAGAAAGAAGGGTACAGGAAAAAAAAAAAAAAAAAAAAAAAAAAAAAAGCTCGGATCTCACAAGTCCTTATTAAATTTGTGATCAGAGTGTGGAGAAGAGAGGACCAAATTCCACTAAAATATGAAAAAAAAAAAAGAAAAAAAGGATGGCTTAATGCTTTTCTAGTTAAACGTGGCCAGAGTACTTTGTAGTTCTGCCCCAAAGAAGATTGTCTTTAGTTATCTATGAAGATTTAACCTCCTAATCCTGCCCATCGGAAAAAAAGTGGTCTGTTTCTGTTCATTTTAAGGTTCTTGTCTGCCTGAGCATTCTTTTAGTATGTTAGAAAGCTATAGAGCAACCAAAGTACAGAACTAATAATTCGTTGAAAAGTGTTACATTTAGAAAGATTGCAAGAGCCCACTTGTAATGAAAGTACCATGACAATTTCGAATGACATATGTTCTATTCGGAAATTGCAGTCACTCTCAATATTGACCATTCTAGTTATTCGTAACAAGAAGAAAACTAAGCAAAATCAATTATTGAATTGACATTAAGTCCTAACCTGTAGGTCTTTGGTTAGCAAAAAAGACATATCCACATTTGTATCAGGACAATTAATAGCCAGATCCCAGATCGGTTTATTCAGATCGGCTTTAGGGGCACTTTACTTGATTTGGGGCACTTTAGAGAAACTTTTTAAAAAACCATTCTGTTTAGCTGAAGACATAGATAATAAAATCCAAAACTTAAAAAAAAAATTTTTCTGGTCCTCAGGTTGTTTAGCCTGATATATGAATCGGTCTGTAACGTCGAATGGGTTAACGTAGTGTTTTACTGAAATGTATACAGGTTGATTATTTAAAGGCCATTCATACAAAATTCAAACGTAACAAAACATTCTTGTTTTGTTAATAATCTCTAGTGGACATCGGCTAAATATCTACGATCACAGTTATTTGCAATATGGGAAAAACAATTTAAAATAAAAAATGGCCAATGTAACTGTTACTGCATTCCATTTAGGCAATATAATACTATTTTAAACTGCTGGTGAAAAATGGGAAAACCTTGAAGGTAAATGGAAGCTGATTATGACTCTTCATCTTATAAACACATTGTATTTATTAAGTCCCCACGGTTCGCTTAAGCATAACCTAAACAGGATTATAGTTATGTTTTTCCATGCTACCCAAGTAATTTCTTTTCTATACCAGAATGCAGTTACTTTAGGTGATGTTATCCATTTGTGCATTGCGGAGTTCAAAAGCAATTCAGACCTGCCCAAAGAACTGACAGAAGTAAACAGGTTCTTAAATGAAATAATCATCCTACTTATCATATAAGATGAATGTTTTAAGTGAGTAGTTCTTATTCCAATGCTGCAAAATATGCCTTCAATTTTAAAAAAAAATGTTTCCTTCAGAATGAAAAAGTCAGCTTCCATTGATTTTAAGCAACTGGAAGATGATGGAACAGAAAGAAAAGTTTAATGCTGGCCCTGCAGTGTCTTGCAGCGAATTGTTTTTCACCAAACACACACATGTAGCAGCGAAACATCCTCAAAATGTAAAACATCTTGCTTTTTTTTTTTTTAATAACCCCTGGTGGTATGTTTTTACTTTAGTAATAATTGTATTTTCTTTTTTGCACATTTTATTTAACAACATTGCAGTGCCAGATAATCGGTTCCATGTGTCCAGGGCACCAGCAAAGTGCCTAACGGAGAAACAATTAACTTTATTGGGCTCCTGTTATTGGCAGACACAGCCTTACACCCTCACTGGCTTGTGGTCCTGAGCCACATAGGAGCTGCAAAGAATTTGGTATCCTCAGTAATCACACAGTAACCTGAATTGAGAGCCAAGTTGTCATTTAAAAAATCATGATCAGGCACTAGAAACAGAAGTTAAAATCCATGACAAGATGAGATGATGAAGTTCATTTCAGTTACCAAAAAAAGTGCAATGATTAGTCGAGGGCATGTAGCCAGTGGTTGATGAGCAAGACTGGACCTTTGCAGAAGAGGAACACGCAGCAGCATGGTTTGAGGCAAAGGAGAGCTCGGTGGCTGGAATGCAAGCCTAGCTCTTTGAGGTATAGGCATTGAAACAATTGGCTAAATGCAGTTAAGCACAAGGAGTAACAGAGTTAGGTTTTATCAACATTAACACTTGTACCGGAGAGTCCATAAAATTCTAATTGCCCTCTTCTGAGGGAAGCAGCCCCAAGAGGTTCTTTATGTACAGAGCAGCTCTGACTCATGCCATGAGTGCAATGAGCAAATAACCCTGCTGGCACAGCTGCCACTGACTGGTCCAGGGGATGATGTACAAGTCACGCTCACGATGGAGATGCGGGGCGCGTGGACAACCACCCCTGCAGTGACTCAGTCCAAAACTCTGCCTGGCGTTGGACAAACTGACCTGAACAAAGTCTCTCCTATGAGAAGCGAGGCTGGGAGGTGTACCCAGGAGGGGAACCTCCCTGGCCTCAGATAATACTCTGCATAAATCTGAGCTCTGGGTCTGGTTCTCCATGAAGCACAAGATACATCCTGGGCTTGGAAGTGCTGGCACCCAGAGTACATGATACCTTGCCTTTTCATGTACCCATGTCATAAAGTCCCATTCTTGGAGGTAAGGTGGAGATCTCTTTTCTTTCGGGTCTACCTAGTGCACCTTATGTTTTCAACACATTCATCTGGTTCTTAGAAGAAAAAGAGGCTCTCAGTAAATGAAACGTACGATGGGATTGTAGAATCTGGAAGGGGGAAACATTTGGAGGAAGTCTTATTGATACTTGTTGCTCTAGTGAACCCTTAGCAATTGGAAGCAGCACAAAATGAAGAGCAACTCCGGGAAACTGGGACGACTAAAAGAATATTAGCATGTCGCAGAGGAATAAGGAGACGGTGAAGACACATTTCTTTGTACTTTTGTTCTGGATTATTCCCCCTGAAGAGCACAGTCAGCAGGGCACCACTGGCACATAATACATATACCATTTTTTTTCAATCATGAATTTACTTTGTTTCAATGATACTTTTAAGAAAAATGACACTTGTAACCTATACTAGTATTTATGGAAGTATGACCCCACTGAACTCTGACCTGCTTGGAGATCAGCAAGGATTCTTGCTGCTAAAGCTGAATTTAACATTCTTTCCCCATGTTAAGAAAAACAATCGATGGATGAAATTATTTCAATTTTAGATTTTTTAATGAATATGTCTTGCATCATATATACCTATCTTATCTCTGTTAGAATCAAGTGTGTTGGAATCACACTTGCAGTCTGATTACATGTGTAATTCTTCCTCATGTTGACCATATCAATATGCCACAATATTCCACAGAGGAGATTTCTAAGTTGTGGCAACCATAAGAGTATAAGGCTCAGATTGTCCTTCGAGAGAGCCTATTCAGAGGCATATAGGTGGCTGGTAGCCTTGCTGCCACACCGTGGGGATACGGGCCACGCTCCTTTTGGGCTTATCACAGACAATGGCTCAGCACAGCCCAGGGATCAGAGCTCAGCCATTCCCGTTGAATGCAGGACTCTTCTTCCAGGTGATCTGCCTTCTGGAGCCCCCATCAGCGTGGCTGACACTGTCTCTAAGTTGCACTGCGGTCTGAGGCTCTTCTTACCCTAACTTCCCCCTCCCCTGTCTCCTTTCATAGGTGTCAGACCTGTATCTGCTTACTCCTAGCCTCTCTCCATTTTATCCTTCAAAGGTATTTCTCCAATAATCTTTTTTCTTATCTAATTCCATCTTGATGTCTGTTTCTTGGAGGACTCAAATCGATACTCTGATGCTCAGGTACTCTGTTTCATAATTTTAAGAATTATCCATCTGCAGCATAGGTAAAAATAGATATTATCTATACTATTGAATAAACTATCACATTAAAAAAATTGAAAAAAAATCTGATGTCACAAATAAGCTCAAAGGGGCTGGTGCAAGCTAATTTGCAACTTGTAAAGAAAATTTCTTAGAAGAAATATAGAGGAATATCTATTGGGAGTTGCAGGGCTGGACATAACGTTATAGAGAGATCTAGAGTATACAATTGAAGTAAAATGTTCCCTATCATATAGCAAAATAAGATATAGCCGTCTCCGAACAAGTAATTCTTCTTTGTCAGTGTAATATATTCTCTTAATGAGACTAATCAGATTTTTAACGTTATCTATGTTTTCTAACATCACCAGAGTTAGAGCTGTCCGTGAAATAAAGCCACATATTCAGACGTACCATTGTTTATAAAAAACTAAGTTCAGTTAAAAGTGTTCACCACCCATCTCTGCTGTGAAACAGATTCACCCAACACAGTCTTTACATCACAGTGTTCAGAAATTACTCTAAGTGGTTAGAGTTGGTCCTTTTCTTCAGCCACTAATATAATTTTTTTTGGAAAGTGGATCTCGTTAAGCATAACCCCTCTCTCAAACTACTTCCCCCTGTATCTGGAAAAATGATCTTACTCAGACTTCTGTGATCCTTTAAACAGATGAAATATGCACTAAATCTGCTTCAAAATGAAATGCCTAAAATAATTAAGCTAAAAATATTCTTAAATTCTCTTGATCTTCTCCTCCAACCACCCAGAAGACATTCGGATTTTTAGCAGTCCCAGGAAAACAAGAATCCTTTCTTATTCTCAGGGTTGTGTGAGAAGGGAAATTGATTTCATATTATACTTTGCACTTCATTGCTTTTGTCCCCCCTCTTGAGAGACCCTGTTAGGATTTAACAAAAGACATCACTTTTATGAACTGCCTATAATTCTCCGTCTTTGTAGGGTTATGGAAAAGTCTGCCAGTGTAGAAAGCTTGAATTCAGAGAGTTCAGTGAGGCTTGCCCAATAGAGGCCAGCTCAGTAAATCATATCTGACAGCCCTTTGTTAAAGAACTTTCTCAACTCATACTGTGTCCCCCTGTATTGGCCCTAGTATATAACGCCCCACGCCATACCCGTCACTATTGGAACCTATGTTGATTTTTACACGTGATGATTTTATGGTGCTTTGCCAGCACTGACTTAATCTAATACTGACTAGCTTAGCTATAGACTCCACTTTTTAAAAATAATTTAGACAGGCTCAGTGGTCCTTTTTTAAAAAATGGGCTCTGAAGTGACGATATTGTGTAATTATTTTTGGTATCTTGCTGATTAGAGACAAATGAAGGCAGATAAAATTGGAAGGGCACTGCTTTCCAGGCACTATTTCCACAAACTTTTGATAGAAATAAAATGGTGCAAACAGTAATGCACACCCTTTTAAGATAAGGAAACCGTTTCATCATAGCCACTTATATAAATCTCAATAGATGGGAATGCCAGTGACTCAAATTAAGGAACTATCGTCTATTCTTAAATAGGTTAAGAAATGAAAATTGCTTCCTTGAATAATATTACTTTTTTTATATCTGAGAAGATAGTGATTTTGCCTCCATCTGGATATTTGGGGAAATATGGTCACTCTCAGATCCCATCCTTCCCTCAGCTCCACTTCTCACCCTGGACACTGGTTTGCAGAGGAAAACAGACGACTTTACCTATCAGATTGCTTTCCCATTTTACACTTCAGCGATGCCATCTCTGTGGTGTGAAGAATTGTGCCCCCAACTGCCTACAATTTCCCATACAGGTCATTTTCACCTAACTTTATATTAATGAAGAGCTTTAATCTTACTATTTAAGTGGTTTCAGTATCACCAAAGCCTTTCTAAATGGCTAACATTCTCAGAATTTATAGGCACATACAACTGTGAAATAGTTTAACTTAGTTTTCTCTAAAAGAGCCATTTAAGAAAAAAAAATTAAAGAATGGAAATTGTAAACCCTGTGATCTTAGACCAATGTGGTAAAGATATTCAGACAGTTTCTCCAAAACATTTTGCTCTCGTTGGAGAAAAACCATCAATATAAATGAAAGTTAGATGGTAATATTATAAGGTGATTAGTTCTTAGGCAGACAGGAGAGCTACGGACATAATCCACAAACACGGTTTCCTGTGTCGATGGCTCAATGTCTGTATCAAAAATCCTAATGCAGTAGTTTATCTCTTCTTTCAGCTTTTTATGTAATAAAAGTTATAACAGTTAAATTGTACAGACGCCAAAAGCATACATAACAGATTGCTCTAATGTCAGTTGGCTAGGAGTGAATCATTTTAGACTCTTTTTGAAGTTTCAGAGTCCTGCATAAAAGACTATTAAGTTGCTGTCTCCAAGAAGAAGCCAAGTGGATCATTGAGGCAATTACCTCGACAATTCAGGCAAAGAAATACTGTTATTAAGGAAAACATGAGTATTTGAGGCTTGTTTCTATTTTTTTCCTTAAATTATTCATTCTTGCTGTCTCCATTATTTTGATAATATAGAAAATATTTACTTTCTTTTTCACTTCTAACAGTAATCGCATATCAAGAGCTGAATTAGGACCACTTCTATGCAATCAAAATTATCACCAAAAATCAGTTCCCCAGATGGCCTGCTGCCCAAAAGAAAAGCTTTGCTACCCAAACAGAAAGTTTCAAATCCCGATTCTACCCTTCGTATTTCTGACATTGGGTGAGCCACTTAAACTTTTCAAGGTTTCTGGGCCTTTAGTGGAGACCTGTCCTTTCTAACTCATGAGGTTGTTACAGGTATCAATTGAGGTAAATTACGAGGAAGTCATTTGTTACACTCCATGTAAATATCGGTATCGTAAATAACCCCCAAACGTCTCTTTTTAAACCACATTCATTCTCTATTTCTAGTAATCTTTTGTAATTGTAATAGTCAAAAGGGGAATAAGAACTTATATTAAAATGGTGTGTACTCTACTGTAAATAAAATAATGTTGAATGATGTTTAGAGCAGCCCACGGACCAGATTTTCCCTGCTGCCTGTTTTTATCAATACAGTTTCATTGGACCAGATCTACGCCTATTCATTTCTGTATTGTCTCTGCTTTCACACTGTACGGGCAGGGTTGAATAGCTGCAACAGAGACCATACGGCTCGCAAAACCCAAAATACATATTATCTAGCCTTTTACAGAAAATTGTGGCCAACGTGGGAACAAAGCTGTTTCATAGGAAACACCCTTTGCATCTATCAAATATTTTGGAGATGTGTACTTTACAAATCTTGCGAAAGCTAGTGGGATTTGGTGAAAAAGTGTAAAATGTTACAGACACACACACGCACACCCAAAATGTGTGTTTGCCTATAAATGTGCACCTTGTCTGACTACAAATTTGGTTACATTCAATGGCTTAAATATTCTGACACACAGCCAGCATGATTCCATGGTGACAGTGAAAGCGGCGCTTGCCTCGCAAATGAAGCCAATTGCAGCTGTCATCCACTGTCACTTCAACTTAATTATGAAAAGAAAGACAATTGGTTTTGAGCACACAGAACATTGGAGATTTGAAGATAATTGTGATGAAATGATTCTGCCTAGAAAACTAGTAACAGTACATGATTTTTATTGTGTGCCTGTCAGTGCAAAAAATCGGACTGTCAAGCCCACTTTAAACATGGCTACAAATCATAGGAGGTGTGCTTGTGCCTTCGAATTGGTAAACTGAAACAAACACACACCTGCGGGGAGGAGTGGACCCATACCTTTGAAGTGAAGGACAGAAAGAAACACTCTTTCTTTAAGTGAAGAGCTCAGGGCAAAAAAGAGGGAGCTTTTATAGGGGTAGGATTCTGTATAGTTATTTCAACGTTGAAGAATATCCTCCTTGGCTTTCTTTTCTCAGCACAGATGTTCATCTGCATCCCATCTGATCCGAATATGCAGCATCCTTGGCACACAACTCTTTATCTCAACTGTGTGTTCTTCCTCTGGGCCAAACTCCAGTGTCACAGATGTGCAAAGAGACAGAAAGGAAAAAGATTTTATAGGATGGAAAAGTCGGAGCTCAAATTTATCAACAGGTCCTTATGGGGACTGTTTATTTCCCTAAATTCCCATCTGTGCCGTTATAAGTCTAATAGCCACACAAATCTGGCTACAAATCTTCACTCTGTGAAAGAAATTTTAGGAATTAATGCCTTATGGAAATAAGCGTTATAAAAGCTGAATGCGAGATAAACCACCCACAAATGCTCATTTATTTACTTAGTTTGTGTGGACAGGGGAAACATAAATTCAAAATTCAATTTGCCTTGAAGTAAATTTGAAAAACCAAAAAAATCAACAGAATCTTACGTTTTATACCATCTCTCGAGTCTAACCCTGGATGGCATCAAAGAACCGTTTGCAATTTTTCTGTCCTGGTGGATGTGTAGACGCTGGGCAGTGGCCTTTTCGTTAACATTCATACATTTTCACTTTTTCAATCTCTCGCTTTACCATTGAAAATCTCCAAGTAGCTCTTTTTTTTTTTTTTTTTTAAACCCTGGGTTTCCTCATTGTAGAAATGTGTGCTATATTATACTGTACTTTGCCCATGCTATGTTTTCTTATAGTCTCTGCTTTTCATTCTCTATGATAAGACTTGCCTTTTTTTTTTTTTCTGTAAAGTGCCAGATACCATCTCTGTCACAACTCAACTCTGCAATTCTAGCACAAAAGCAGCCATAGACAGTATGCAAATGAATAGGCGTGGCGCTGTTCCAATAAAACTACACAAATAGTCAGCGGGTGGATTTGGCTCCCAGGACATCGTTTGATGATCCTCGCTGTACCAGATTGTGAGTTTCTGAGGACAGTGTATTTCCCGTGTCATTGTTTCTATCCAGTGATATTTTCCTTCAGCCTGAAGAAATCCTTTCAACATTTGTAAAATGTTGATGGCAATTAATTCTCTCTGCCTTTGTTTGAATGGAATTGTCTTTATTTCTCCATCAGTTTTGAAGGGTACTTTCAACGAATATAGAATTCTAGGTCAACTTTTTTTCCCATCACTTTAAAGATGTTGTTTGATTGTTTTCTAGCACACTGATGAGAAGTCAGTTGATTCTACATAATAATACCAAATCCCCAAATGAAATCTTGTTTTGCTTTGGGAGATTCTAAACTTTCTCTTTGTCTTTACTTTTCAGGACTAGGATTTTGATATACCTAGACATAGCTCTTTTCGTAGTTATTCTACTCAGCGTACACTGTACATTGAACTCCTTGGATATACAACTTTTTTTTTTACCCCAAAGGGTGGGAAATTTCTTTAAAAACATTTTCTGCCCCCTTTTATTTTTCCTTCCTGTATTGGACTCCAATAACCTGTGTGTGAAGCCACTTCATAATTTTGCACAGGTCACTGAGGCTCTGTTAATTTTCTTTCAATTTTTTCTCTGATTTTTAAAATAGACATTTTCTATTGATCTATATTTAGGTTTACTAACCCACTTGTAGTCAGTCTCCCAACTACTCTTAAGCAACTCCGTGATTTTTTTTTCATTTTAGGTGTTGGATTTTTGGGTTCAAAATTCCCCATTCTCTTCTTTTAATTTGCCTTGAGATTTTTTCATCTGTGCATTCATTATTATTGCTTTTCCTTAAAGTCCTTGAGCTTGAAAAATTCCATCAGTTAATTACCACATCTAGTAACTTTTATGATAATCTGCACATCACGGTGATGTGTCATAAGGAGTCTGGATTATGCCATCTTTCTTAAAATGGTGTTAATTTTTGTTTTCCTGACAGACATTTAAATTACTGGCAGATACTATTGTTCTTGTGAGGCTTGGTTTCATTCTTTCTTAGGGCGTAATAATCTCAGTTTTGAAATGACGTCTGGGGTGTGGTCCCTATTCTATTTAGAATGTAGTCTTTATTAGTAAACGGTGGCTTTTCTGGGGTCTCACCGGAAAGCATGAGTTTCTAATAGAGGTTTCTCCACTTGTGCTAGACCAAAATGCCACTTTCCATCATTGAAAGGCCTTTGGTGTCACTGTTTCTCTTTAATCTCTGTAGGAAACAACTTCTGCTGTACCTCATATTTGCTTGCCCTGTGCTTACACCATTTCTCTCAGCCAAGAGCTCATGGCAAGTTCTCCTGCAAACTTCTGAGTCCTCCTCTCTGTGCAACTTCCTGTTTTCTGGATTCTGTTCTGCAAATTCCAGTTGCTTCAGCAGCATGGAATTTTTATTCCTACCTCATCAGCTCCGAGAGATTTATTCTTTACTTGGGCACCAACTTGCTCTGCCATAAGTCTGAACAGTCCCCGAGAAGAAAACCAGGGAATGTGTTGACCTTCCCTTAAGGATCATAGCCCTGAACTACCTGTTGTCCAATGCTTGAAAAGAGTTGGCTCATATATTTTATCTCTTTTTATACTTGTTTACTGTGGGTGGACAATTCATGAACAAAAATGGATGGAAATTGGGTATCAAACTTTAAATTAATGTTCATCCAAGGACAGTTGCTCCTATGCCTAATAAGTGGTCAGATATTTAAAGGAACAAATATAAATTAAAAAGTAATTGTGGTGAAATGAAAGAGCTTACCAGTAGTAAAAGAAACAAAAAACAAATAAGCAAAACTTCACATCTTTACAAAGAGTTTGCTGAGCGTTTATGAGCAGGTTTAGTAGTGAAAACTCATGAGTCAACTCTTTGTATTTGTGTCTGCAAAAGGATGCTCATACAATAATAAATGCTGGAGACGGCGTGGAGAAGAGGGAACCCTCCTGCGCCGTTGGTGGGAAATGTAAATTGGCGCAGCCACTATGGATACCGGTATGGAGGTTCCTCAAAAAGCTAAAAATGGAGTTGCCACGTGATCCAGCAATCCCACTCCTGGGCATATATCCAGACAAAACTATAAGTCGAAAAGATACATGCACCCCTATATTCATAGCAGCACTATTCACAATAGCCAAGACACGGAAACAACCTAAATGTCCGTTGACAGATGAATGGATAAAGAAGAGGTAGTATAATGAAATATACACGGTGGAATATTACTCAGCCATAAAAAAGAATGAAATAATGCCATTTGCAGCAACATGGATGCAACTAGAGATTGTCACACTAAGTGAAGTAAGTCAAACAGGGAAAGACAAATACCATATATCACGTATATGTGGAATCTAAAATAAGACACAAATGAACTTATCTATGAAACAGAAACAGACTCACAGACATAGAACAGACTTGTGCTTGCCAAGAAGGAGGGGGGTGGGGGAGGGGAGGATTGAGAGTTTGGGATTAGCGGATGCAAACTATTATATACGGGATGGATCAGCAACAAGGTCCTACTGTATAGCACAGGGAACTATAGTCAATATCCTGTGACGTTGACAGATGAATGGATAAAGAAGAGGTAGTATAATGAAATATACACGGTGGAATATTACTCAGCCATAAAAAAGAATGAAATAATGCCATTTGCAGCAACATGGATGCAACTAGAGATTGTCACACTAAGTGAAGTAAGTCAAACAGGGAAAGACAAATACCATATATCACGTATATGTGGAATCTAAAATAAGACACAAATGAACTTATCTATGAAACAGAAACAGACTCACAGACATAGAACAGACTTGTGCTTGCCAAGAAGGAGGGGGGTGGGGGAGGGGAGGATTGAGAGTTTGGGATTAGCGGATGCAAACTATTATATACGGGATGGATCAGCAACAAGGTCCTACTGTATAGCACAGGGAACTATAGTCAATATCCTGTGATAAATCATATGGAAAAGAATATGAAAAAGGATATATATATGTATAACTGAGTCACTGTGCTATACAGCAGAAATTAACACAACAGGGTAAATCAACTATACTTCAATAAAATTAAAAAAAAAAGAATTCCTCTTAAAAATTCTTCATAGAGATACCCACTTCTTAATCATGTCACACTCTTTAATTGATTTCTGTAACAAGGTGACTGATGGAAGCCACCAATGCTTATTCATTTATTCAATAAGCATCTACTATGCTTGTTTGTTTGTATTTAAAGAGAAACGAGAAACCAGTAGATAAAAATACAATAATATGAAAATAAAGAGAGCAATAAATTCTAGTAGAAAATTCTTACGAACCTGAAGTGAATAAATGTCCTTGAGAATTTGGGATGAAATGAAACAGAGGAGACAGTGGATTTACACCAGAGAAGTGGAAAAATTGTTACCTACTGAATTGCAAATAAACGTGAGAGAAAAAACAGGGGAGGTAAATATGCATATTTGCATGCTTTTATTAGGCTTGTTGTTGATTCTGGAAACCAACAACGCAGAAGTCTACCATACAGAAACTTGGTAAGGAATTAGCAGAGCCATGTGTACAGAAAGACAGAATAATATTTTGTCACAAGGTCAAAGTTGGGCTGGAGTCTAAGGGACAATTTTCTGATGGTCAAATTACAGTCCATGGGACAAAATGGGCACACGAATCTTGTGGCCTAATTTTGAAATCTAACATGAAATGAGTCTACCTCACAGAACATTTTAAGAGGCATTTAGCTGGTTGAAACAAAATCAAGTCAAGGAAAGCAAAGACTAGAAGTAAGTCCCAAGAGAGGAGAGAAAGCATTAAGCAACATGTACTATAAATCAGTATTGAAAAAGGTTAAGACAAGAAGAAAGCCATTTTGTAGTATAGAAAATACAAGAAAGTGGTAGGCATAAGAGGTTTATTGACTTATCTGAGAAAGTAAGAGGCTGATTAAGGTTTGAATCTATTACCTTGAAATTATCGAAAATAACCTTAATAAATGTCAAAGCTGATATCAACAAATGTCAAGGAACTATAGACTATTAACTGAAGAGACTGTTTTATTAACAACTGTGTTACTGGCTATGGCATATTAATTGTATTAAATGGATATTTCCAAGCTGTTTACCAGTGGGATTTAATCATTTCATTTATGAAAAACAGAAAGACACATTCATCATGAAACAGAAATATTTCAATTAATATTTAAAGTACATAAGACCCTTCACATAAAATGGCAAATAGATACTGGCTCATTTTCCTCTGTTGAGTTTCTCAGCTAATCATCTGCATTGGCTGCCATTACCATTGTATTGTACCATGCAATTTACTGACCAGCAGTAAAGTGCGTTTAAGCGTAGCATGATAAAAACTATGGAAGACGTTATAACAATCATATTTGAAAATGAGTCCCTAACCATTTCATGAAAACTTACATTCTTGTAATAAACAAAGTCATAGGTTAAAATCTCTAACTATGGAATATATGAGGGCAGGTGTGCCTTAAACATATGGGGAAAGACGCTAAAAAAAGAGTTGATATACGTATATGTATAAATGATTCACTTTGCTGTAGAGCAGAAACTAACACAACATTGTAAATCAACTATACTCCAATAAAAAATTAAAAATAAAAGAAAAGTTCAAAAAAGAGCCCCCTTTTAGTGCTGAAAAATAGAAATAGCTCAGCTTTAGATTTATATATCTAGGGATTCATCCTTACCAGGTCTATGACTTCAATTAGCAATACCCTCTTAATAATAATAATAACAACAGTGATAATTATTAGATCTATACGTCATGGAGCTTGTATACTTACTGGGAGTCGGGTATTGAGCTAAGCTTTCCAAATGTGTGTGGTCACTTGGCGTGCATGTCTTTCAATGCTCACAATAAGTGAAAGAGGCACATACTACTATTTTGACAGTTTTAAGGGAAAGAAACCCAAAACAAAACAAACAGAATAAATTAGATTTCAAAGGAGTAAGTTAGTTGAACTGAGGCTCCAATCAACCAATACATAAGCCCATGATTTTCATCATACATTTTATTTCTTCCTCGTACACTAGGGAGTTTCTAGCGCTGACATTAGAAATAGCCTCTCCAAGAAACAGAACTGGAGATGGTTCACCAATACAAAGAATTCCATCATTCAACCTAATACAGTCTAGTCAGGATATTAAAAGCCCTGTTGAGAAACACAATTCAAAGGAAAGAACACTGCTTTCATCCTGTGGTCAGTAGCACGAGGTTCTGTAATTCATCGTGCGAAAGGCCAGTTACACACGTCCTTATCAAGTGAAGCAGTGCAGGCTCATCATATGTGTGTGCATTTGTGTGTGTGTCAGAGCAGGGCAAGGGTCTTCTTTTTTTTTTTTTTTTTTTTCCCTTTCTTTTCCTCTTTATTTTCTCCAGGCAAGAGTTTGATGCCAAGCCTATTTACAAAGTTCAGCTTTGGGGTCGTGAGAATTTTGCTGCATACAACTGACAGTCTTATGTTCCTGAAACTCACAAAGCTTTCATGAGCTTCATTCTCTCTCTTCAGCACCATGTATCTTAACCTCTTCTTCTCGACCTGCCCCAACTATTGTTGAGAATCAGAGAGGGAAGTCTGGACACAGACAGCTAGAAACTCAGCTTATTACCTGAGTTTTATGGCTGGAACACATCTGACAATATTTTGGTGGGTTTTTGCTGCAATAGGATCTATTCAAGCAGTCTTTTATTTTGAGCTAGCTAGATCTCTGGAGATCAATATAACAGGAGTTTTGGAGAGAGACAGCTATTCTGAGGTTTTCCTGAAATCCAACAAAGAAAGTCATGAGAAAGAAAATTTAGTAGTCTTAAATACGATTTCCCTGATTTCTATCGGGCACAGTTCAAACCTACATCAGTAAATCTGTGGTTGTGATTGACGAACTTAAAAGTAAATTAATGAAGAAATCCCCGTAGAAGAAATGCTGTATAAAGGACAGAGATCCAGAAAAAGCCTTTCTTAACTAGAGGTCAAAAACAGCCCGGACCACAATTTCTGGCTGCGGGTATATCGTATTCTCAGGCAATTAATGACTTCAGGGTAACAACTAGTTTTCAGTAGTAAAAATTAAAACAAAAAAAATATAGACAATCTTCAAGGTACAGACGGGCTGTTTTGGATTTGTTTTTATGTCAGCTGTTTGAAACTCGGAACATGGTTTTCCCCATGGAAACAATGATATAAATTGTGGTTAGGTTCTTAAGACAGTCAACAAGTCTATTTAACTAATGATGTATTCGAACTATAGCACTAACGACATTAACCCTAGATCCAGGTCTTGGTGGCAAGGGGCCATGGGGAACCCTGTATGAAGAAACATGGAAAAAGGGATCTCTTCCTCTTTAATGATGAAATCCTGAACCGTTCTAGATTATTGCAAAAGAGCGTTTGTTGATGACTTTTAAAAACAGAACAAGCTTTTGTGTTTTGAAGTTTTGAAAAAGAAGAAAATTTAGCATCACCTAAAATCATAGACCAGGGGTCACCGTTTATCAGTATGTGGGTGAAAAAATTTAAAAGCTGGTTGCAAACAAAATGCATGGTACCAGTTATTTGTCCATCTATCTGTATATGAAAAACTCTGGAAAACATAAATACATTTTTATGTGTAGAAGTTATTTTCCGCTAAAATAGTTGTTTGGGATACCTATGATGCTTTTCTTAGGATAAATGCTTCAAATTATACTTGCTGGGACAGCATATCTGCTATTTAAGCCTTCTGATGGGTACAGCCAATGGCTCTTGAGCAAAGGTGGTCCTAATTTATGTTCTCACCAGAAGTCCATGAGAATCACTGTGCAAACATTTTAAAACAGGTTTGTTTGTTTTCAGTACCACTTCATTTTCCTTTCCACGCTCTTTCTAAAGCTACCCTTCCCCCAATGGCTGTATTTCTTTTCTCCCACCCAAAAGGCCCTGGTGCCTTGTAGACTGTAAACATCTCCACTACACCCGATCACTCATCCTACTGCATTGTTCCTTAGAAAGTGCTCTTCATCCGAAATGACCACTGGGTTTCCAAAAATTGCATCTCCACATCTGTAAAACTGTTTCCAAGAAGTGCATCCCCAGAGCCGAGAAAAGATTTTTTTTTTTTTTTTTTTTTTTTTTTAGGAATCAGTATACATCTTGAGGAGAGAATGTTTTGTTACAGTATCCTTTACCCAAAATTCAAGGTACACAAAAGGGCTTATTTGAAAAGAACAGTTAAAATAATGGATCCCTAAATATTTGGTGGCTGCAGGTAATGAATCACAATGAGAAAATCGTTAATTAATAGATTTAAAATGATTTATGCCTTGACTTAGCCTATTTCTGGGACTTAATCAGAGATGTGATCACATATTTAGGTAAAAGGGGTGCAACCAGGATTGTTTAAAACATAGAATAAAAATAGACGTAGATGCCAGTTATAACAGACTCACCTGAAGTAACAAACGTTCTCCACATATCCCAGAGGAAGGATGCTAATGCATACAGAATAGTGGCTGACGCAGTTCCAGGAAGGCTAAAATGGGAAAGCTCACATCCTCCTAAGCCTGCTGAAATTGGATTCTTAGATAGATCCACCCATCAAAATGCAAGCACTGATCACTTTATCGATTGTAAATATCAATTTAAATGTTCTGTCTTAGACTTTGCTTCATGATGAGTTTACACAGCTCTCAAAACCTGAGTTATGAAGTATGTTTTGATAATGAGATCTTACAGTCAGAAGTCGATAGTAATAAAGATGTTAAAAAAAAAAAAAGAAGAAGAAGTCAATAGTAAACTCTCTGAGCCTATCTTTAGGAATTTTTATCGGGAGAAAACAAGTTGCAGAAAAATGCAAATTCAAATAGTGTCCTTGGATCCTTAAAGAAACAACAGGCCTATTTTGGGCCTCTGCTATTTCCCATCCTTCAAGAGTGCAGGTGCTTGGTTCGTTTTCCCATCTCTCTGTCGCATAGAATAAAAATAAATAAATAAAGACACACAGGCCCCTTGTCATTGCCATGCTCAGCAACAAGCACTGAAACTGGGGTTTATGAGGTCATAAATTATTGTTCCCTGTCCTGGCAAGTAGCTTTTTTGAAAGGCCACATCCGGTCTATGGGGCACCAGCTTTTATTATGCATTTCATATTGAAACAAAGGTCAAATTAATTGACCTTATCTATGTGAAAAACCAGCTGGTTGCCTAGAGAAATAAAATCTTTTACAGAGACTTTGGGACAAGTAAACAACAGGAAAATTCAATCGGATGGCAGCTGGAACCTCCAATAAGAAAGAGAATTAATTTGGAGGAATTTAATTTCTGAATGATCAGCTGAGAATCAATAACAATTATGTTTCTTTCTAAGGAACAACAGAGCCAAGGAAATTCCAAAAGTCATCTGCATATTCACACATTTTTCATATATTTCTTTACATGTTACAATTTTGAGGGAAGGAGTCAGAGAAGTTACAAGCAATCCATTTTTAGACTCTAAGGACAAGTGTAGCAACCCTTTGTATGGGGATAACGAAACCATTAAGAGTCTAAAAGAAAGCATTTTTGACCTAAAAGAATCAAGGTTAAAGTAAGGTTTTATTTTCCCCAAAGAAATACAGAATAGATATTCTATGCCTCCACATCAGCACAAAGACTGAGAAATATAATATAGGGATCCAACAGCATAGAAGAGGAGGCTAATTTATTTTCCGAAGACATCTGTCCTTCCCTTTGCTCATCTGGTGAATGGGGTAATAATTCTTGCCTCTCATAATGTTTGTGAGAAGCAATTCAGGCAAGGTCAATGAATATCTTAGCACTTGGGGTCTGGGCAATAAGCAATACACATGTTAGCCTTTAATATTACTTTTAAAAAGATGTGAATCATGATTGCCAGTCAGAACAACCAAAGGCCATTTGCCTCTATAAGGCAAAAAGCAGTTAGCTTATGCCTCCGATTTCTTAGTTTATTGCTTTACTTTGCTCCTTCCAGTTTATATTTGCAAAGCATAGCCGTTGACACAGTGCAACGATTCAGAACGGTGAAGATTTGTGCTACTCAAAAAACATTTGATACCATTGACCGTTTGTGACTCTAATATGTGAATTTGACCTACATGTGAATTTAACAAGTGTACGGAGAAATATGGGATGGAGGGGTATGCATAAGACTTACTTGAAAGGATACTCCTGTTGATACACCACTTCAATACCTTATTTTAATTACTGAGCAAACTTAAGACTTTTCTGTGGGGGAAACATTATTTTGAATTTATCATAGGTAAGCAAAATGAGCAAACTGGATTTAATGGATGAGGTCTTCAGAGTGCAGCAAAGCCTCCATCCGATGGAAGCCTGCTTGACGATCCAGTATGGAAGAGATTAAGCCACAGAGAGCACATCTGCTTGGTGGGATGCGGAAAAAGTTAATGGCTGTGAAAAAGGGTTTGAACTTCAAGCTGAGGTCAGAAACACGGTGATTTAGTGACTTTAGCAAACAGACTCTCAAAGAGGTAAAATGAAATTTGGTTTCATTTTGACCAGGACATAGAGAACATCAATAAAGTTTTCAAGGCTCAAAGGTAAGATCCAAGACCACTTGGAAGGTGAACTACTTGTAAAAATCAATTCGCTGTTACATTACACTGTTTAATTTCACCCAACCTGGGATGTAATTTTAGAAACGAGGACATAGAGATGGAGTTATTCAGGCAAATTTAAAACCAAACAAACAAAAAAGTAAAGGGAGGCAGAAGAGGCAAGTGACTCTTGACCCCTGAACCAGTGTTAGGCTGAAGTCTCTGAAACTAAGAGAACTGAATTTTGCATGTCTTCCCTAAATTCATATGCAAGAAAAGACATGACATCTTTCTGCCTCAATCCGTACACGAGGTTGATTTAACATTACAAAACCAACCACGTTCATGGATGTGCTTTCTAAAATACCTGGGTTTTGCTTATCAGGTGAGATTTGAGGGTAGTGAGAAAGAAAGTCAAAACAAAAGAACAGGTCAGAAATTAGTAGAACGAATAAAAGTATTGATTTTGGGGCTGGATATGTGGAGAAGAGGAGGAGATCAAATTAGATGCTTCGGAAAAGAAGAATTTTCTTTCCATTTTTCTAAAGATGTAATAAGAAAACTTCTGTCTACTGAGTAGAAAGGGTTAATGCCACACCTCCAGAAATTCATGTCTGGATAAAGGCCTAGAAATAATCTCATGGGAAATGTATTACTGGATCTCAGGCCATAAGGTGGAGTCATTGATTTATCAGCTTCACTACAGTAATCTGAGATCCAGCAACAGATGCTGATGTATCGAAGGCATTTGCATTTTCTTAGGAGTCTTGGAGAAGAGTGAGCCTGGTATCTTTTGCGACTTAAAAAGACCATCTTGGGACCCAGGGGCTGATCAGATTCCTTCGGTCTCCAGTCTCCGTGTTTCCCGGTGAAAAACAGGAACGTGCGTGAGTTGCTTTGACTCCAAGGACCCCAGGAATCGTCAGTGAACCTGAAAGCCCTCACATCTGGCTACAGCTTGCCCTTGTTTGCTTTCAGTTCTGCACACAGACGACCACCCTGGCTGTGAATTCGGGGATGGCCCAGCCTTCTGTATGCGCGGCCAGGGGAGGTGGGGATTCTGCAAGCTCACCTGGTCCAGGGTGAGGTCCACTGCCTTTTCAACTGGCCTTTGTTTCTGTTAGTGTCAATTTGGGGGGGATTGTTGTTATTCCAGAAATCCATTAGCTTTAGTTGAGTTTTTTTTAATAGCATATATACAGAACTGAAAAGAAGGCAATCAAGAAGTGCTCCTTAAAAAAATAAAGCAATTCCATTTCCACTTTTTTCCTTTTCTTTTCTTCAAAAAAAAAAATGATTTTGGGGGGGGGCGGAAAGAGACTCTGTAATTCCAGACACACAACATCAAAAAAAAAAAAAGAGTAAAAAAGTGAAATTTTAATTTATTGGAGTACTCTGCCTATCTCCAAACAAATTGGACGCATTTCTAAATATAAATGACAGAATAAAGTGTTATTTTCCCATATAGTTTTTGTACGAGCCTTGAAGCATATCATCAAGTATCTAAAATCTTTTGTTGTATAAGGAGAAGCAAACCAAAAACAGAACAGCAACAAAAGCAATCTAGATGTATGCTTTCCTCCTTTTATCTGTAAACTATGTGTAAAAGAACGGGAAGAATCTGAGTTACGTTGAGGAATCACGCCACTCCTGTGTTGCTACCCACACTCCCACATCTCCTCCTCCTGCTGATGAGGTCAGTGAGGTTGCCTCTCTTCTCTCTCACTCGGGTGGTGGATCCACAGAACTCTGCTACACTGCCTCCGACCCAGAGACTTGTACCTGGCTGAAATTTTCCAGCGGACCTATTGTTCTTTGTCTTTCTGGTTCATAAGCGTCCACCAGTCATTTATCCGGGTGTCTAACCAAAGATGCTGTCTTGCAAGTGTCCAAAAAGTTGGCCAGGAATTTGCTTAAAACTGTATGTATGTGTTGATTAATTTTTACAGGGAAATTGATAAGCAGAGGCGATTTCCCCCTGAGCAGGAAGGACTGATTCACAGAGTGGTCTATGTTACTGGCAAAATATTCCATAAGATCGTACGGAAAAACCTGAAACGAACTTTCTGGCCAACCCAATGCTTTTCAACTACACACCTAAGCCTCAGGTCTTGATCAATTAAGCAGAAGCCTTGGAAATGCCACTTATTGGAATTTTTGCTCCAAATATCCTGGATTCAGATGAAATAGGTGGATATGGACATAAAGAAAAGGAAAGTATAAAAGGGAATGTGGTCATTGGAGATCACAAAGGAGAAAGCCAAATGAATCTTTTTGAGATTTGTAGCATTGCCACGTATGTGGTTGGCAGTCCGCAGCGAAAACATTGCTCAAACATTGTCTAAATTTTAATGGCAGAGAATATGAGTACAAATAAATAAAAACAAGTAGCCCCTACTGTTAAGAACACATCGTGTTGCATGTTAATAATTCGTTAGTAGTAAAAGTTTCAGTGTCAAGACGCTACTTCCTCAAATATTGCTGGTAGTTTTTCTCTGTTTACAAAGAGTGAGTATTGACAATTACGCCTTTCCTGGTGTAGGAGTTTTCCTGACAGTTGGGACAGGAATAATGTCCCAGACCTCTGGCATCTTTTAGCTTGAAACTCAGAAATGGATAACTCAGAAAATGGACCAGAGAGAGTCATTATTTGCGTATCTCAGTGTGCCAGCATCTAAGGCATGGGGTATACGGCAGTGAGTCAATAAGTATTTGTCAAATTATGGCTGAATCACTAGATCTCCCTTTGTATAAGTCTAATATAATCTTTCTGGAAAAATTCTGGATTCCTCTCCTCTCTGTATCAATCTTTATCGAGAGAGTTCATACAGAAAGCAGAGAATTTGACTGGCATGGTACCCAAAATATAACAAATGTCTGATGACTCAAACCAATAAATGAAACTGATGAATTGGAAACTACAAAGCAAGCTGTTTTTGAAACACAGAAAGTCATTCTAATTCCTTTTTGGTTTTAGAATTTGCCTTCTGAGTTACACATTGCCTTGGCTGATGTTAGAAAGTGCTTTTATGTCCTGAATGACAGAAAGTGTGAAAAAGAAAGTGGCAGGAAGAATAAACGCAGTTTGGTCCTTTCCGTGGTAGCATCGCAACTAAATGGTTCTCCGGCACTTAGACCTGTCACCCGTATTGAAGCACTGACAGCATCATACTGATCATTTGAGTCTTCCATGTCTTGGTAGTTTCAGACTTTGCATGCTGCGCTAATGTCTGGGGAAAGATAGATGTCCGTTAATTCTCCAGATGTGCTATCTCTCCAACCGCACTTATATCTGTGTCTGGAAATGTTTAAATAAATGGCTGATTTTTTTTTTCCCACTCCTTTCGGTATATCTCAGAATCCTGGATTCCTGTCCACAGCCAGTTCATATCTTTCTTGATCTTCATCACAGTACTAGGAATTCTTCCTCTTACAGTACATCATAACATTTTCCAAATGTCATTTGTTTTCAAGTGGTCGTTTTCCTACGATGATGAACGAATTTTAACTGATGTGCCGATACTTCCACCTAGTGGCTAGAGTGGAGAATACAATTGTTTTCTTTTCATGTTGAAAACGAAACCTAGCTCTTTTATCATTCAATGGCTTGGCAAATATTTCTTGAGTACTTTCAATGAGCTACACACAGTGAACAAAACATAATGAATACAACAGCCTCCTTTCAGAAGTATTAAGGCAATTGATTGAAAAATCATTCTAATATACTAACTGAAATATATGGTTATATATTTAATCGTTAATAAGCATTGTATTTTTGGAACCATTTTACATTTGCAAAGGTAATACAAGAGTTCCTGTATACACCTCAGCCAGTTTCCTCTTATGTCAACATCTTACTATTCCATGGTGCATGTGTCAGAACCAAGAAATTAACTTTGGTACTGATGCTTTCCTATTAACTCTTACTATTGACGAAGTTCAGACCACATTTGGTTTTCAGTAAGTTTTCCTTTTCGGCTCCTTTTCTGTTCTAGGATCTAATTCAGGATACCACATTACACTTCATACCATATCTCCTTAATCTCTTCTGGTTTTTTCTTTTTAACGCACTCAATTATTATACCCTACCAGAATTATTATTATAATAACCGTAGAAAGAGCAAGAACAGCAAGAAAAGGGAGTACAATGTATCTCTTAGGCAATATTCACTATCCTCTTCTTATGAGGTCATTGTCAAGGTTTGAAAGATTTTAAGAACATTGAGAAAATGACAATGTTTGGAAGAACCAAATGAAAATATGCTGCGTCCGTTTAAAAACAGAAATCTGGGAACAACATTTTCTTTGTTCTTTTCTGGTTGGCCTTTGAGCATCTGTAACTTGTGATGGGTTCTACCACGGAGATATCAGCCAGACGGTGGGAGAAGTCAAGAGCTCAGTGATCAGGGTGCCACCCATTCCTTAACAAACCCCAATTATGATTCTTCTCTTCCACTCCATAAATTATACTTTTGCCGATATCGCAAATAATATCTATTTCAGTATATGTCATAGAAATTTGTTTCTCCTTATAATTATGGACCTCTCTGCAAATTATAACACAATTGACCACTCCCTCCTTCTGGAGAATTATATTGTCTTATATACACACTTCGATTTTCCCTGTTCTTCCAGCTGCTCCTCCTTCTTTTTATTTTTTAATCGTTTCTTTTCCTCATCTGCCTGTCCCGTAAGTTGTGCTATACCTCAGAGCTCTCTCTAGGTCCTTATTTGAATACCATTCCCAAGCAAACTAACCAATGACATGGTTTTCTTTATTGTGTATATGCAACCCACAATATATATCTCCAGGCTGTAATTTTTTGGTTGAGCTACAAACCAGTATAATCCAACCATCTGGTGGCCTTCTCCACATGGATGGCTCTCAAACATCTCAAAATCAGTATTGCTAAATTTGAACTTGGATATCACCTCCAATCTGCTCCTCTGCCAGTATTTAAAGCATTTTCCTATAAATAATAACATAAGGGACTTCCCTGGCGGTCCGGTGGTTAAGACTCCACGCTTCCACTGCAGGGGGTGAGGGTTCGATCCCTAGTCGGGGAGCTAAGGTCCCGCATGCCAGGCAGTACGGCCAAACAGTAGAAATAATAATAATAATAATAATAACATAGGACGCCCAATCAGAAATCTTAGCATGGGCATTAAGTCTCAAACGTAATCAAGTGGCAAACCTTGTCAGTTCTCCCACCTAAACATCTCTTAAATAAAGTGATGTCTCTTTTTTTCACAGTGACCCTCTACTCTAGTCACCTATTAGTGACAACTGCAACAATCTCTCTCACAGCTTTCCCTGGGTCCACTACTACTCCCATGCATCAATTCTAGCAAAACCAGTTGGTGTGATCTTTGCTTATGCAAAAAAAAAAAAAAAAAAAAAAAAAAAGATTTTCCTTCTTGAACTAGACAAGAGCTCCCCCGTGACCTAAAGAATAAAATCCTTAACATGGCTTATGGGGCTTCCCTGATCTATCCGTGGACAACACGTCCAGCGTATTAATTTTCTACTGATGTCAAAACAGATGACTGCAAACATAGTGATCTAAAACAGCAAAGACGGATTGTTTTATAGTTTTTCAAGTCAGAAGTCCAACACAGGTCTCACGGTGCTTAAATCAAGGTGTCAAGAGGGCTGCCTTCCTTTCTGTAGGCTCTGCAGGAAAACCCACCTCCTCGCCTTTCCTAGCCTCTAGATGCCACCCGCTTTGGTCCTGGGCTCATGACCTCCACCACGCATCATTAAGGCTGGCAGGGATGGACTAATTAATCCCCTGTCATGTGCTGTGCTTCTCCTTCTCCTTCTGTCTTATCTCCTAGTTTTCCTCTGCTTGGCTAATTTCCAGATTAATGAATTTAGATTAATCTCGATTCGTTTCCAATTTTTAGGATTCAGCTCTATTTTGTTCTCTAAGTCTCCTCCGAGGTAGCACTTGGTCATGACCCTTACATTGTAATAATATCCACCCTCCCTTAGATCTTGGGCTATTTGAGGACAGACATATATTCTTTTTTTGTTTTGGCCACGCTGCGCAGCATGTGGGATCTTGGTTCCCCGACCAGGGATTTAACCCGCGCCCCCTGCATTGGAAGCGCAGAGTCTTAATCACTGGACTTAACCACTGGGCTACCAGGGAATTCCCCAGACATGTATTCTTATGAAGCCACATCTCTCCAGGGTCTGACACAGTGCCTGATATATAGAAAGCACTCAATCAATGCTGTTGAAGGAATCAGTGGATTGCTTCTTAAGAAAAAAAATTACATCAGCCCCCCCAAAAATAAAAGCACTAAAGTTGCTGAAGAATGTGTATACTAAAAAAACTCTTCTCTTTTATTTATTTATTCACTTACTTACTTACTTGCTATTTTGCTTTCTTTATTTTGAGGGAAGGGTGCCACGGAGCCATGACCTTAGAATAAAGCTCATTACACTTGAGAAAATAATATCGCTGTCAAATTCCATGCTACCACAAGATGGCAGGTTCGTATCGTGCCTGCCACATATACAAGCACTGTAAGTGCTTATCTATACATTATATATATGTATATAATAGTCCGTCTTCTTTCTGAATAGTTAATGTCTATGAGAGTAGAATAAATCACTAATCAGTGGACCCCGTTCAAAATACATTATACAAAGAAAAGTTCTGGCTAAATATTTATTCCTACTCCTGAGTCAGTTAAAAATCCAAGATGTAATCACTCGACTCATACTTTCTTTTTCCTTCCTAGCACTTCAGTAGCTAAAATGTGATGCATGGCTGCTATGAGCAAGGGGTCGAGCCTATAGATGGATAACATTTCTATGTCTCTAAGGAGAAACTAAAGCTGGGAAATGTTGACTACCTCATTGAAAAACAACAGAGCTAAAATGTAAACTCAGGTCTTTAGACGCAAAATTACCTGGTTTTGTAGTAGACCATTCTACCTCCATAGCTGTGTGTGTGTGTGTGTGTGTGTGTGTGTGTGTGTGTG